>NC_039269.1:18523733-18823733 GCF_003368295.1 Carassius auratus | reverse complement strand
TGTGGAGTTATTGATGCTATGAAGGGTCTAATCTTCAAGGATTAAACTGTGGGTCATTTCAATAGAGTTTAAACAAAAACAACACAAATATATTGGTTAAACTACAATAACAATAAAAGGGCATTTGTGTATTTAACAAGACCACAAAAGGAGCAAATTGCATCAACATCAAAATATTTAGATGGTAAATATTAAACCTGTAGCAGTCATATATTTAAACATAGACATCCTATATGATGTCTATGTATTTAAAGTTCTTGCGCTTGTTATAACGTCATAGGTCACATGATAACGTAAACATGGCGGACCGCATTCATACCAAGGGGCAAGGAACTCGACCGGAAGTTGAAGTCGGGTGGGGGCTGCCATCTTTTAGCAGAACTTCACTTGCGTTAGCATTCCCATTGACTCCCATTCATTTTGGCGTCACTTTGACAGCGAATAACTTTACATCTGAGGCGTTTAAAGACTCGGTTTGTCCATTATTTATTTCTAAAGATACACGACAATGTATAAAGGGCTCCATTACCTTCTATGTTACATTATGGCCCCGTAGAAACAGTTTTTGTAAAAATAGGCTAACGATTGCGTCATAACCACTCGGCTCTCTGTCACATTACCGTACAGACAGGAGGAGAAGCTCGCAGGCAATTAACTTAATATGGCGTACTGGCGTTACATTTTAAAATACTATACAAAATAATTAATCAGAATACTTACTCCTGCTCACTCACGCCAAAGAACTCCCCGCTCAAGCTCGCCGTCTCTGCAAGATTAACGATGGCAGTTTGCACGCACAGCCACTTAGAAGATTTACATCTGGCAGACAGGTTGCTGACGTCGTCAAGCTTCGTTTGAGTCTGCACGTCAGAAACGGAAGTGCTAAAAAAACGCTAAAACTGGGCTTCATTTGTCTCAATTGAGTTCCAATGGGGTCGCTGTGTCCATTTCTTTTACTGTCTATGATTGGAACTCAGTTGAGACAAGTGAAGCCCATTTTAGCGTTTTTTAGCACTTCCGTTTCTGACGCGCAGACTCAAACGAATCTTGACGACGTCAGCAACCTGTCTGACAGATGTAAATCTTCTAAGTGGCTGTGCGTGAAAACTGCCATCGTTAATCTTGCAGAGACGGCGAGCTTGAGCGGGGAATTCTTTGTCATGAGTGAGCAGGAGTAAGTATTCTGATTAATTATTTTGTATAGTATTTTAAAATGTAACGCCAGTACGCCATATTAAGTTAATTGCCTGCGAGCTTCTCCTCCTGTCTGTACGGTAATGCGACAGAGAGACGAGTGGTTATGACGCAATCGTTAGCCTATTTTTTACAAAATCTGTTTATACAGGGCCATAATGTAACATAGAAGGTAATGGAGCCCTTTATACATTGTCGTTTATCTAATAATGGACAAACGGAGTCTTTAAACGCCTCAGATGTAAAGTTATTCGCTGTCAAAGTGACGCCAAAATGAATGGGAGTCAATGGGAATGCTAACGCAAGTGAAGTTCTGCTAAAAGATGGCAGCCCCCACCCGACTTCAACTTCCGGTCGAGTTCCTTGCCCCCTGGTTTTTAGCTATTTTTAGCACTTTCGTTTCTGACGTGCAGACTCAAATGAAGCTTGACGACGTCAGCAACCTGACAGATGTAAATCTTCTAAGTGGCTGTGCGTGAAAACTGCCATCGTTAATCTTGCAGAGAGGGCGAGTTTGAGCGGCGAGTTCTTTGTCGTGAGTGAGCAGGAGTAAGTATTCTGATTAATTATTTTTTATAGTATTTTAAAATGTATCGCCAGTATGCCATATTAAGTTAATTGCGTGCGAGCTTCTCCTCCTGTCTGTACGGTAATGCGACAGAGAGTCGCGTGGTTATGACGCAATCGTTAGCCTATTTTTACAAAAACTGTTTCTACGGGGCCATAATGTAACAAAGAAGGTAATGGAGCCCTTTATACATTGTCGTGTATATTTAGAAATAAATAATGGACAAACGGAGTCTTTAAATGCCTCAGATGTAAAGTTATTGGCGTCACTTTGACGGCTGCGACACGGCTCCTGGAGCTGATCGCGCCCATTCTAGTCAATGCTTGTGTTTACACCGGCCGCAACGCGGCGCATTTCAGAAGCTTCCTATAAGCGGCTCTCCACGCCGCTTCGCTAAATATAGGCGCCTAGTCTATTTTTGACGGACACGCGTCCAAGTCACACCGGAAATACAAAATAAAAGTCAAAAATCCCTGTCAATTTCAAAACAAACACCATGTGCAGACTCCCAAACGTATTGCATGTTTATTGGCAATATATCATTGGCACTTGAAACCCCAAAATCAGAAACACACGTCGGACAGGCAAATCACGTAGTCTCACGCATCCAGTCGCTCCGCTTCTGATATGCTCCCGGTGTGAGTTGGCACCGAGTGGAGGACGGAATAAAACCTTGTCGCAGCCGTAATGCGCCGCACACGTGTTCAGTGTAAATGAGGGGTAAGAGACCTCTGTCTTTTTGGAGGAGGAATAAAGAGACCATCATGTTGAATATTTTTTTGTAAGTTTTTGTTTGTGTAAATGTAAACATACATACATTAAAAAAAAACAAGATTCAAGGTTATGTAAACTTTTGAATGTGGTAGTTTTATAAATTCATTTATTATTTTTCCTTGTGGAGTATATATAAACATCTGTTATTTGAAAAAGCTTATTTAGGACAGTACTAAATAAACTATATTTAGTATAAACAGACATATATATATATATATATATATATATATATGTATGTATGTATGTATGTATGTATGTATGTATGTATGTATGTATGTATGTATGTATGTGTAGTGTTCCTGTAGCTCAGTTGTTAGAGCATTGTCGGGGGTTCGATTCCCCGGGAACACATGACATGGTAAAAATTGATAGCCTGAATGCACTGTATAAAAGCGTCTGCAAATGCATACATTCTTATATATATATATATATATATATATATATATATATATATATATATATATATATATATATATATATATATATATATATAGGTCCTTCTAAAAAAATTGCATATTGTGATAAAAGTTCATTATTTTCCATAATGTAATGATAAAAATTTAACTTTCATATATTTTAGATTCATTGCACACCAACTGAAATATTTCAGGTCTTTTATTGTTTTAATACTGATGATTTTGGCATACAGCTCATGAAAACCCAAAATTCCATCTAAAAAAATTAGCATATCGTGAAAAGGTTCTCTAAATGAGCTATTAACCTAATCATCTGAATCAACTAATTAACTCTAAACACCTGCAAAAGATTCCTGAGGCTTTTAAAAACTCCCAGCCTGGTTCATTACTCAAAACCGCAATCATGGGTAAGACTGCCGACCTGACTGCTGTCCAGAAGGCCATCATTGACACCCTCAAGCGAGAGGGTAAGACACAGAAAGAAATTTCTGAACTAATAGGCTGTTCCCAGAGTGCTGTATCAAGGCACCTCAGTGGGAAGCTCTGTGGGAAGGAAAAAGTGTGGCAAAATACGCTGCACAACGAGAAGAGGTGACCGGACCCTGAGGAAAATTGTGGAGAAGGACCAATTCCAGACCTTGGGGGACCTGCGGAAGCAGTGGACTGAGTCTGGAGTAGAAACATCCAGAGCCACCGTGCACAGGCGTGTGCAGGAAATGGGCTATAGAGAAGCAGCACTGGACTGTTGCTCAGTGGTCCAAAGTACTTTTTTCGGATGAAAGCAAATTTTGCATGTTATTCGGAAATCAAGGTGCCAGAGTCTGGAGGAAGACTGGGGAGAAGGAAATGCCAAAATGCCTGAAGTCCAGTGTCAAGTACCCACAGTCAGTTATGGTCTGAGGTGCCATGTCAGCAGCTTGTGTTGGTCCACTGTGTTTTATCAAGGACAGGGTCAATGCAGCTAGCTATCAGGAGATTTTGGAGCACTTCATGCTTCCATCTGCTGAAAAGCTTTATGAAGATGAAGATTTCGTTTTTCAGAACGACCTGGCACCTGCTCACAGTGCCAAAACCACTGGTAAATGGTTTACTGACCATGGTATTACTGTGCTCAATTGGCCTGCCAACTCTCCTGACCTGAACCCCATAGAGAATCTGTGGGATATTGTGAAGAGAAAGTTGAGAGACGCAAGACCCAAAACTCTGGATGAGCTTAAGGCCGCTATCGAGGCATCCTGGGCCTCCATAATACCTCAGCAGTGCCACAGGCTGATTGCCTCCATGCCACGCCGCATTGAAGCAGTCATTTCTGCAAAAGGATTCCCGACCAAGTATTGAGTGCATAACTGAACATAATTATTTGAAGGTTGACTTTTTTTGTATTAAAAACACTTTATATATATATATATATATATATATATATATATATATATATATATATATATATATATATATATATATATATATATATATATAAAAAGTGTTATGCTGTATTCAGCTTTCCATCTTCTCTGATTACTTACCCAGTCCCTGCCGCTGAAAAGCACCCCCACTGCATGATGCTGCTGCCTTCATGCTTCACCGTTAGGATGGTATTATGCTGGTAATAAATGGTGCTTGGTTTCCCTCAGACATGAATGAGTTGAGGTTCATCAGACCAGAGAATTTTTATTTATTTATTTTTATTTTCATAGTCTGAGAGTTATTTAGGTGTGTTTTTGTAAATTCCAATCAGGTTCATGCATCATTACTGAGAAGAAGTTTGAGTTTTATACCATTTTACTTTACTATATATGTGTGTGTGTGTGTGTGTTCTTTTTTTCTCTTCTTTTCTAAAGCCTAATAAAATAGCTTTTCATGGAATGTTTTATTTGAACATTTACATAATGACGTTCTACATTTTCAAACTTTGTCAAAAGTTTAAGTTTAAAGTACAAGTTTGAATCGTTTGTTTGGTTTCATAAGCAGACAGGCTTGTGTCTGTCATAAAGATATGAAGCTAATGTCCTCGAGGCAGAAGAGTTTAAAATTAACCTCGCTCTTCATTGGCCAGCTGTCTTCAAAGCCTTTTTAGGGTTTGAACTTGCCAACACGGGATCCATTACACTCAAGTGTAGAGCTCAAATGTGAAAGAGAACACATCAAGGGACCAGGTCAGTTACCGAAAGCCTTAAAACACTAGAAACAAAAGTAAAATGTATAGACAGGTCAGATATATATTTAAATAGACTATATTAAAAAGGTGTAAGTGTAAAATTAATTGTGGTAGCCTCAGATGCTGGGATAGGCTCCAGCCCCCACAAGAAAGAGGACAAGCAGTTTGGAGAACTGTGTGACAGTGTATTCCTAAACTTTATGCATGTGAGATGTATCCTTCCATATTGTATTTGGAACTTCACGAAACTAAAAAAAAACTGCTCATGTGTTTATTTAGCTTAGTACACATGGCTCTGTTAGCTTAGAAAACTGCCTGCAGGCTTGTGGGTACTGGTTTTGCTGGTTTGTGTTTTCTGTGTTTAAAATAATGTGTACAATCAATGATGTGATTATCATTATTTTTTAAATCTATTAGCTTATTCATAAATACAGGTCCATCTCAATAAATTAGAATGTTAAGAATGTCTGTGTGCATTGAATTTATTTAATACACAAGTTTCCCAATTTGAGCTGAATTACTGAATTAAATTAACTTTTCCACAACATTTTAATTTATTGAGATGCACCTGTACTTTTCTACATACAATGAATTTAAAACACATCTTACATGATGAGCATCTTTGTACTTTTTATACAAAGATGTGGTATAGTTGTTGCCTGTTGTTTCATACTTGACGAAGATCTGTTATCAAAAATAAATAAATAAATAATATTTGAAAATTCCTTGAAAATGGAACAAATATGTTCCAAAACCATATAAATTTAACATGAATACATTTCTAAGAATTTTGCATGTGAAAAAAAGCAGATTGGCCAATGTTCTGAGAACAATTGCAACTACCTGTACATTATTTTTTTTTATAAGAACTATATAGATCCAACATTATTATAAAGTATATTAGAAATAGCTTTGTTCCCAAACTTATTCTATACTTGTTGTTGTTGTTGTTGTTGTTGTTGTTGTTTTATAAAAATTAAATAAATAAAAACTGATATTATTTCTTTCCATGCAGCCATATGTCAATATCACAGATAACACCAACTCTCTTCCTGAGTGGGGCTGATGCTCCTTTGAATCAGGCACTTATGACCCGCAAAGGCATTACACTGATTGTGAACGTGACCCTATCCCACACCTGCCCTATCTACCCAGGTGTGGAGTGCATACGTGTTGCGGTGTCCGACCTCCCAAATGCCCGTCTAGGTGATCATTTTGACCACGTTGCAGCTCGAATCCATGGTAACAGATCTGGAGGAACCCTAGTGCATTGCGCTGCAGGCATGAGTCGCTCACCTGCTCTAATAATGGCCTACCTCATGAAGTACAAAGGAGTGACTCTGCGGCAGGCACATAACTGCGTTAAAGACAGCAGACCTTTCATATGCCTTAATACAGGATTCTGGACCCAACTTCTGGACTATGAGAAGAAACTCTACGGTAAGAATACTGTGAAGGTGGCTGAACCACTGGATCCACTGCCAATTCCTAAAACACCAAAACTACCTTCCAAGTACAGCATGAGACGGTGTCCTCCTTCGCCAAGGCTGAGCCGACTTAGAAGATTCACCTCCTTGGCTCTTTAATCAACAACAGCGAACTGATCCTTTGCCAGAAGTGGACTTGAAATTTCTATTTCCATATTGTAAGGGCAATGAAAAATGTCACAACCATCATTTCAAATAAGGATCAACAAGATCTAAGTAAAAGAAAGTACTTCAACATGACTGTTTTGTTTATCCACTAGCATGTGATTTTAAGAGGCTTTTAGCCATTTCCTCCTGGCTTCTAAAGCAAATTCACTTTCAAGGATGGTTATTGTTTATTGATGTGGTCTGGCTGGGATTCTGGGAATAAAAAAAAATATTGAAACTTAGTATGCATTATTTAACCAACAGAGGACACTGTTGTAGCATTAAACTCACACCATAGAAGAAACCCAGGGTAAGAAATGAAAAGGCTCAATTTCTACAGTATGATGTGCATGAGATAAAGACTCTAAACTTTTGTTTACTTTCAAATGAGACAAATTTGAAAGTTTCTACATTCTACATTTCAGTTCTGCATCCTGTTTGCCACCTCATTTAAAATTCATAAAATTAATTTAAAAGGCATTCTTAATTCATCTCTAAACTAAAAGGCTCTGCTCACTGAGAGACATGTATAAATGTATGTATGTATTAAGCTGTTGTTGTTGACCTATAGATGATAAAGATTGGCCATGTGACACAAGGTGAGAGAATAAAGTCTCAGGTATTCATTCATCACGTTTATAATGCAGGTTTATTCCTTACAGTCTCTCTTATAGTAATGTGTGTTTAGTGAGTTTGGCAATGTTTTGTTGGTGCTGAGTGAGGGGAAAGAAGTTTTAGACATGCTTCTCTTGAGGGGGTGAGTGAATGTGCTGAAAGCTGAGAGAGACTGCACATAGTGGAAAGAGTCCAAATGTCTTAGTAAAAAAAAAAAAAAAAAAAGCCACTTATTTATCTTGAAAAATAAATATAATTTATTTTTGGCTGAAAGCCTTCAATCTTGTGCAATTAACAGGAAACTAGTTAGCCAACTATGTATTCGGATAAAGTTAAGTGTGTTTATGTGTGCCAGCCCATGTGTTTCCGTGTGTGTGTGTGATGAGACACTGCTTTCAGTAAGCCCATCAAGGGATAAATAAGCATGCCATTACCATACACTCATTTATCTTTCTGCACAGTATTTGACAGCAAACCATCCTTGTAAGGTATTGCAGTCTGACCACAAATGCTATGTTAGATGTTTTTACTTGAAAGGTATAGCAGAGCAGTCAGATAAGGGGGGGGGGGGCAGAGTGACCTCACCCCCATCTACTACTAGAACATATTGTCTATATTCATCATCACTGAATGTAGTGCTTGTGTCTTCGTTCATACACAATGAAATTCATCAGCATTACCAAATAATACAAACATTTAAAAGGCTTTAAATGTTAAATTTACATTTGTCCATTTTGCTAGAATTCTGTGGAATCAAGACCTAAATAAGCTGCTGCTTTTTTTCACCCCACTTATCCTGCAAATGTGGTAGTAGTTACTTTATTACTACCATAAATACTTTTCTATTTTCTGAAATGGTTAAGTTATCCATCGCAAAACATGATAATCTTTCATACAGCAGGAAGCTTTAAATGCATGTTGAAACACTTTCGTCAGGCAGTAACAAGAACTTTTCTATTCATATAGATCTCTGTATTCCCTGAAATAAATTCCCAGAGCATGTTTCAGCAGTTATGGAAGCAGTTTATTGCAAATATACACAAACTTCAATATTCTCTCAAAAAGATTTTATAGAAATAAATAAAACCCTGTTAAGAATGGAATGTATATGCATACCACATGAAAAAATACATACACCTCTATGAACAGAGTTTAAATGTTGCTATTATTTTGGAAAGAAATAACAGTGCAATCATGCTGCCCTTTGCAACAGTAGTAAAACATAGTCTCTTCTAGATGCTTGAAAAGAGTCCTCCCTTTTTTGAAATTATTATTCTAATATGTCCTGAATACCTTACCTAATAAAAATATATATTTTGTCAACGCTGTAAAAATGGGCTTCTTTATAGTCGTTGGAGTGTGTTTTGTTTGTGTCCTCATACTCCAATAAGAATGCCAGAAAACAGACTGTCTTGGAGAATTGTTAGGGCTGAGCCTGTCCCATTGTCAATAAGAACAGATACATACTCTCCAGCCTGTGGGGGGAGAAAAAATAAATAAATAATTTAAAGTTCATATACGTGAATCATGTTATTTGTATGTTTTATGGGTCAGTAATATAGGAGTGTAATTAGAGATAATTCAGAGAGATAATTAGAGATAGAGATAATTTTAAGTATGTACTCTTGCATACAGTATCCACTTTTTTTTTTGGTTGGTGTGGTGTGTGTCATAACAGTTATAATTCAAAACAATAATACCCAAAAAGTAAGCATCACATTATTGAAAGAGGGCAATAATGTACATGTATAAAACAGCAGTTTTGATGGGGACTGATAAAATTGTCAAGGGTCCTGGAGCAGAAGATGCCACTGTGGCTGAACAAAAATAAAAAGTGGGCCCAAATATAGTCATTTTCCAAGTCACGTATTTTCAGTCAGCATTATTAGCACAAACAATTTCAGTAACCTGTAAAATTCTTGTTCACTTTAATAAGCTTATTATGTCAGTCAGCCATACCTGCAGGTAAAGAGTCCCGGTCAGGAGAATACTGAATACTCCCCCTGTGGCGCTCACTCCAGTCACTGTCTCCAAAGACCTGCATCATTATAAACACATTAATCATGGTTTAGGACTCATTTGCTTGACTTGTTAGAATAACAGTTCAAACGGCCAGTGCTGTTGGTGATTATGGACCATTACTACTCACACATTACTCTGACAAAGAGACTCTATGCATATAGAGGCCTTAACACTGTCCCTCTGTCTGGCGTGAGGTTTTTTCTGAGACTCACTGGATTCTAAAGAAAAAAAAAACAGATACATGATGCAGTGTTAAAGGTATTGTGACAGGCAGACATTATCAGCGTTACTAGGACCCCACCCTGTTCCACTGAGCTTTATCTAAGGGACGGGCTGTTGGATAGGCCACACACAAGTAACATGATGCAAACAAGAATGAGGTATTGCATGTACTTCAGCTAGCAAAATGATGCAATAAAGCTTATATTTTATGTCTCTATCGGTCTAAATGGGAAAACTCAATTACCTGCAGGTGCATATTATCTAGCTTATGTATATATTGATGCCTTTTTGTTAAGTATGCATACTTTATGAAATTTGGATGCCTAAGAATGATTGATAATTGAAATTGAAATTAAATAATTTATACATTACAGTATGACATAATGCATCCATGGGGTATGTGCAACAAGTGAACAATATCCCATTAAGACTAGGCCAGAGGAGAACTGGTCCTCCAACTGATCCTGGTTTCTCCCAAAGTCTTTTTTTCTCTCTCTCTTTCTCAATTTCTGTCATCTGAGAAAATTAGGGTTCCTTACTTTTGGCTTGTTTATGGAGTTTGAAAGACATACTATTTTCCACTATTGAACTGTAGATCCACATTTTGCAACATTGACAGTTATTGAACTAAACTGAAATAACACTGAGTTGCACACAAACTGAATAATAACAGTCTTTTTTAGAATTGCTTATAACTGAACTTAATTTTCCTGAATTTGTATAAAGCTGTGTTGTATAAAGCGCTGCAGAAATAAAGTCACAGGGGCAGTCCTCTCAAACGTATAACCACTGTACCATCCCCATGGAAGATTTTTGGTGATAAATCTCAGTATGCTTATGGCCCAAGATGCTAGCCTTGTTTAGTTTGTTTGGTGAATAGATGAGTACATGGAAATTGCATTATTAAGAGAGTAAATGACAAATCTGTATTAAAAACTAATGACTACAGTAAACCGACAATATTGATTTAATTTGAAATAGATTTCACAGAAAATTCCTATTGCTTACATAATTCATTCTTGCATCATGCATTAATCATATCAGTAAATGCAAAATAATGTCCTGCTATTAAGTGTGTGGGTGCTAAGAAGTGGTTGTAGCTTGTTACAGTAAATAGTAGTGTGTAGACTAGAACTAGTCAGGTAGTTAGCATGTAATGGACAGCTCAGTTCCAACTTATGCAATTAGCAGATGCTTTTATCCAAAGCAACTTACAGTGCATTCAGACTAACATTTTTTAGCTAACTTGTTCCCTGGGAATCGAACCTACAGCCTTGCACTGGTAACGCAGTGCTCTACCACTTGAGCCACAGAAACACTTAAAAAAAGTGTTAAAACAGCCAACTCTGTTGACAGTGACCTAAATCACTGCTTGGAAAAACAAAAACAAAAATTAACTGTTGAGAACATGCATTCAAAATGGGTATTGACAAACCCTATGCTAAAAAAGATTTGAACCACAGTGGTACATATTATACTTGCTCATATTCCCTTTTTGTGATATCATTTTTGGGAATTTCTTCTTACTGTCAATGGTACAGCATAACAGATTTAATTTGACATAGCGATTGCCCATAACAATCAAATATGCATAGAAAGAGCAGTGCTGAACCACAATGTATGTTAAAGATTTATTCTGCAAGTAGCATTTAATTTATGTTTCAGAGGATAAAGTTAATAGTGCAGTTTTTAGGTACTAATAATTACCCTATAGGGTATTTTTTTTTTTTTTTTTTTTTTTTTTACAATAATGAAGGCATGTTGATATCCCTTTTATAGCACATAAACCATGCACAATGTTAAAATCAAACTTAGGCTGTAACCATACTTTCAGGTTAGGTTTAAGAATCAGCCATTAAAAACATATTCGTTGATAGCTAGTCTGAATGTTGGGGGCAGGCGCACCCCGAAACATATCTAAACCACATACCCAGTAGCAGACTAGCTGTGAGCTGGTAGAACCCAGACACTGGAGCTGTGTATCGGCCACTGCTGGCATTAAATCCCTGTCCCCTCTGATGGAACTGCTCTGTGTATGAGGGCTGTGGAAAACACAGAAATGGGATAATTAAATATGCCATTGCCAGTCTCTTCCATTGCCAACCCTTCCCCACTGCTTACCAGTCTGTTTCACCATCAGCCAAAGCTAACATTGCTGCTAAATAAATACATCTAGAAGTTAGTGCTACTTCAGAGTAATAAAAGCTTATTTTTTTAGTTCACATTTACTTTCGCAGCTATGGGGCTGCTAAGTCATGGTTATTGAAATGAGTAAATTGTTTCTAGTTTGGAAAGGATTGTTTTCCACTTACAGTGTTGAAGGGCTGGAGCTCCTGCAGACTGCGACGTTGGACTAAAAGGTTGTGGTGCAGTCGGCAACGGAAAGCTGTGGCCACACGAGGGGTTTGATCGCAGAGCTGGCAGTGAGTTTCTACCATCTCTATGTGGAAAGGTAATTACAGGATTGTAATTTTGCTTTGTCAGATGCACAAAATAAATAATTCCCTTCTCATTACATTTTTCTAAAGGGTTTGGAACAAGGTGTAACCCAATATACTAGGCACCTTCTTAGACCCAAAAACTCTGAAATACAGCTGGTGGAAAATGTTTTGGATTGTATTTGACTGACACTTGGCTGCATATAAAGCCATTAAACAATCTCACAGTGAATAGAAGATATAAATATTTGGAGTGGTTGAGTGTATGTATGAGCAGACAGAGTGGATAAAAGTGTGAGGCAATGAGAATGCTAGAATGTATGAGCGTACGGCGCCACTGCACTTTTCTGTGTGAATAAGAGCCTTTATGTTTTATATTGCTGTCAGAACAGCCTGCAGCTCACAGTACCAGAGCACAAACAGACCTGTGTCTGCTTTCCTGGCAATACTCCAACACTCATTCCATACACAAACATGCGCACACACACAAATGTGGAATCTGTGGAATTCTTTGGCCAGGCCAAGTCAAATCCACGTCCTGGAAAATTACACCTATTAAGAGATCAGCCCAGCCCACAATCAGACTAGCAGACTCCCCAACAAATGAGCATGACAACACATATCCCAAACATTAAGCAATTCTTTAAAGGAATTCTTTTTTGAAAATAGGCTAAATTTCCAACTCCCTAGAGTTAAACAGTCGAGTTTCATCGTTTTTAAATCCATTCAGCCGATCTCTGGGTTTGGTAGTAACACTTTTACCTTAACTTAGCATAGGTCATTGAATCTGACAAGAGCATTAGCATCTCTCTCAAAAATGACAAGAGTTTCTGTATTGTTCCTATTTAAAACTTGACACTTCTGTATTTTACATCATGTACTAAGAATTTTTCGTCATTCTTAATACACGATGTAACTAGAGAAGAGTCAAGTTTTAAACAGGAAAAATATCAAAACTCTTTGGTCATTTTTGAGCAAGATGCTAAGCTGTTGGACCATAATAACACACATATGCAAATGTGTTTAACTTTTTTTTTTGAAAGATGTTACTTAACACCAGTTTAACTGATTTGTGCACCTGCATCTGGTGTCTTTTTACGTGTAGTCTAAAAACTATTGATTTAGCACAAGTGAATTGAATCATTAGATCATGCACTATGTAAATCAACAGACCCACCACTCAACACATTTTATGTCTCTCTTATCTGACACATTCAGTTTAGCTCATGGAGCTTTTAGGAATCAGGTGTGTTAAATAAGAAAGAAATACAAAATGTGTAGTGAAGTGGGTCCCCAGGACCAGGATTGAAAACCTCTGATCAAATGGTATTTTAACAAGTTGTAGGTCTTGGTCAGTTTTGCCAGATGGATGTATCATGAGATTTTCTGTTTTCTGTCTGGCATGATGTGTCAATGGGCTAGTGTCTACAAATTCCAGTATACCTTTTAGTTTGACTTGGAAGTCCTGTATCAACTCTGCATGATGAGGCAGTAGGGGGCCCGGAGGACCAGGAGGCCCCTGGGGACCAGGAGGGCCTGGTGGACCTGGAAGGCCATGCTGGAAATGTAAAAAGTTTCAAGTTACATTACATAATAAGACAAATCAATTTGAAGAAGTGAAACATTAGACACTTTCTGACATAGGCCTCATTAGTTTTATCTGTGTGTGCTATGCTTAATCTGTTTTCATATAGTTTTACTCTTGACTTCTTAAAGCTTTTCTTCAGTATATCCATATGCACTTATTCTATGTATTGATATTACTCATCTTTAGTATGGTGTGTAATGCATATACATTCTATCAGAGATTACCTTGGAAAGTCTTTTATTTCCTTTTGGTTTCTTATTTCCATCATTGTTGGAGTTGTCCCTAAAGACTATCCATGTCCTATGGGGGCTCACATTGATTATGTCAGAAGATACAGTATCCTGTAAATATTAAGCATTTCAGAGCGTCAACTATGTTAGCAAACTTTAACTACGGCAAATATATAAAACTCTTTCTATATAGAGGAATCGGTTTTTACAGTGAGTTCACAATCTCTGCATTGTTTATGAATGTCATTACCATGTACTTTTCCCTCATGTCTAATGGTTGTCATACACTAAAGTAAAATTCAGATAATTGATTTACGAAATTGAAATCGATTTTATGTTGTCGTTACGCGTATGTATTGCCAGGTGAACAGCAGGTGTGTGGATTGGATTTGACTTACAGGGCTCTCAGTGCTGGCTGTATTGTTTTCCTCTTGGAGCTCCAGACTCTCCTCACTCTCTTGTGTGGTGCAGGTAGACAGCAGTAAACTCAGCAGCAAGGCCAGTAGTGCCCCTCTTGCCCCATGCCTAAGCTTCATGCTGCAATGGTGATGCGTGAACTTCTTCTAACTCACTCAACTCCTTTTTAGCAGCTCACTGTCCATTCCAACACAGAGAGGTGACCAGAAGTCCTATGGGCAACACGATGGAATCGTTCCTTAGTGCAGAAGGATATCCAAGAGTGGAGGTGCTGCTTCTTCAAAGCATAAATACTCTTTGGGAGTAGTCCTTTAGGTAATTGTGACTCTTGATTTGAAAAGATGTTCTACTAATGTTCTAATTAAATTCCTGGGTTGATTTCTGACACGGAAAATAAATCTGTTCTTAGATAGATCAGTTCATATTTTGGTGGACAGAGTGTTCAAAGTGCCATGAGAGTTGCTCGTAGGGCCTCACCATGCTTCAACCCATTCACAGTTAATCCGTCCCCTGTGATAGCCAAGATTTTCTATGCCTCCTGACTACAGTCTAAACTCTCTAAGCTTGAGTTGTTTAGCCTATGTGTTACAATCACAATGTAGGTGTGTATTCAATAAATGAATGTGAATGTGTGTGTGTGTGTGTGTGTGTGTGTGTGTGTGTGTGTGTGTGTGTGTGTGTGTGTGTGTGTGTGTGTGTGTGTGTGTGTGTGTGTGTGTTTGTTGATGGTTAGTGTCTGTTGCTCAGTTGCAGTGTGATTACCTGTGGTAAACCCTGTGTGTGGTATACTCAGTCTCTCTCTGTGGGTGGTATCTCCACGTCTTCTTTCTGTTTTTAATAATGTTTGATTGTCTTCTGGTCTCCTTGGTGCCTTTGCACAGTTCCGTATGTTTATGTTGTCAGAAAATCCTTCAGTGATGAAATTTTTTTTTTTTTTTTTTTTTTTGCCAGTTGAGGTCCTCTTTGCCAGATTCCAGTTTATTCCACATCTATGTCAGTGGCCACTCAGAAAGGATCACTCTGTTTTGAAGGGTTCCTTTTCGCGCTCCACTCTTTTTAGCTTCCTCTGAGATCAGACTCCTCCTCTTCTTCAAGTTTGTGCACTCCTCCTTATATCTGTTGTCTCTTTGTCTCTCTTCAGCCTCCTGGTCATTTATCTGACCATCTGTCTGTCTACTACAATCAGATCCTGGATCCCGTTTTTTTTGTCTTGTGTTTAGCTCATTCATCTGTCTCTGCCAGTACCTACTCTCTCCGTAATCCTCAGCTGCAGGGTCCTAATGCTTCTTTTATGGGTTTGTACAGTGGTCTGCTTGTAATCAGAGATGGAACCTTAAGAATAATAAAAATTGAGAAGGAAACAGAAGGAAGGTATTGTTCATTTAGACGTTATCCTAAATTTGCAAGCAGTAAGATACATTGGGTGGGGCAGAAATGTGCATTTCAGATATGCAGAAATGTACTGTTAAAAATTATGACAGTTAGGAGGAAGGTTGCACATTTTTATGTAGCAAACCCCCCCCCCCCCCCCCCCCCATTCTTTATCAGTCTTCTGCTTTTGCTTTTTCCTGGCTGAGAGAACAGCATCTGTGTGGTCTTTACACTAGACACTACTGTGCGCAAAGCTAATTAAGTTTTTTTTTTTTTTTTTTAAGCCTATTTAAGTGTAATTGCTTACACTTGCACCATCTCTTAGACAATTTTTTTCACAAAGATCCTGACAATTAAAATGACAAATGGTTGCCACACAAACCTCATATGCAATTCATAAAAGTAAACATTCAGAATTTTCTGCCTGGATCAGTGTGTTTTGAATGAAGCAGAGCATAATGATTCCATTAGAACTACTGTAAAACATTAAAACACAAACTGAAAATCGATAAAACATATACTTATGAATACCAAAATGCATCAAACAATATAAACAACACTGTCTAATTGATGCTGAAAATAGCAGTTTGTGCTTAGAAATAGGTGATTGGAAGCTGTCTGCTTAAGTCCTAGATAAGAGGATTTGAGGTCACTGTTCCTGCTCTATCAAAACTTGCTCAGTATTGCTAAATCTCATCAGACAGTCCCAATGTCCCGTACACAGACAGACACCTAATAGTTAAAAGCCCAGCAAAGATCTTTTGGAAAAGGTTTCATTTCCTTTTAATGAAGATGCTCTTTGAACTCATTTGAGAAATGGCAAAACTTTTACTGCTGACATTCTGTTGTCTTAGTAGGTGAGTACCAAAGGCTTCCTGTAGGTTAATACATTGTTATGTCACTTTGTTTTTTAGGCATTTGAATTGTGAATTATACTCACTGTGATTTTAGTATTTAAACATGGAGCAGGACGATATTTCACCACTGCAGCACTTTGTGGTGGCAAAGAGGACAATCAGTGCTGTGTTTCACCAGCTGTTGGAGTTTGTTAGAGATTGTTCAGATTTTGTAGAAGGTAAGAACAAAGTTTTCTGCAGGATATTTATTTATAAACACAATGATGAACCATTACAGTATGACCACCTATCTAATAACCTGTTGGATCCGCAATGTCCTAATGTCAACAGCAGACCCTTCAGTTCTCGTACATTGCGGGACGGTGGTGATGTAGCACGAATCCACTTTTCCAAGTCGAACCACAAATGTTCAACTGGGTAATTTTAGAGACAAGTAAAATAACAGAAATTCACCACCATGCTCCTCTAATCCCTCCTTGACATATCTGGCAGTGTGGCATAGCGCAATATCCTGTTGATAGCGACCATCACCGGCAGGGAATACAGTTGCCATGAATGGGTGTACTTGGTCATCAGCGATGTTCAGATACCTGACAGCTGTCATAAATTGTGCTATTGAGATAATGGGGCAAAAAAATGTCTCAAGAAAGCATCATCCACAGCATAACCTGCCTGTGTCTGCCCAGCAATGCATCCAGGTGCCATAGACTCTATAGGTAATCTGCGCTCGGCCGTCCACATATGCATCAGAAATCCTGATAGGTCATGCATGACAGTGTCCACCTCTCTCTGGCATCGGTCTGCGTATTGTGTACAACAGACGACTCGACTACAAGTTCATGTACTCACTACACAGACACATGAGCAACCCACAGCGCACACCATTATCGAGATCAAAGTTCATAGTATATACAGCTCTGTGAACTGTGAACTGCACCAGTGGCATCATTTGGTTGCCAGGCGCAGTCATTGCTCTAAAATTTTAGACATAAATGCAAGATTTGAAATAGTAGGCCTATAATTTGCCAGTTCACTAGGATTTAGTTTTGGTTTCTTAACAAGAGGCTTAATAACCGCCTATTTGAATGGTTTTGGGACGTGACCTAAAGATAACAATGGGTTAATGATATTGAGAAGCGGTTCTTCGGCTACAGGCAACAACTCTTTCAGTAATTTAGTGGGTACAGGATCTATTAAACATGTTGTTGGTTTAGATACAGTGATACTTTTATTTAGCTCTTCCTGTCCTATATTTGTAAAGCACTACAGTTTATCTTTGGGTGCGATGGATGAAACTGAGTGTTAGACGCTGTAGAATCTACATTCGCTATTGTATTTCTAATGTTATCTATTTTATCAGTGAAGAAATTCATAAAGTCATTAATATTAAATGTTGGTGGGATATTTGAATCAGGTGGCGTCTTGAATACACTGTGTTTATTTGTTAATTTACCCACTGTGCTAAATAAAATCCTTGGATGTTTTGGTTATTTTTCATGAGTTTGTATAGATGCTCTGCCCTAGCAGTTTTTAGGGCATGTCTATAGCTGGACATACTGTTTTTCCATGCAATTCTAAAAACTTCCAAGTTAGTTTTTCTCCATTTGCGTTCAAGACTATGAATTACTTTCTTGAGAGAGTGATTATTACTGTTATACCATGGCACAGTACGTTTTTTCTCTAACCTTTTTCAATTTGATGGGGGCAACAGCTTCTAATGTATTAGAGAAAATAGTGCCCATGTTGTCACTCATTTTGTCTAATTGATGTGTATTCTTGGGTACAAATAGCAGTTGAGTTAGATTGTTGCAGGTTATTTGTGAATCTGTGAATCTGTGATTATGCATTCCATTAGTTTTTCAAATTGGTGTGTTTCACCAGGCCTCTAAGAAATACAGAGTTTAGTATCATCAGCATAACTGTGAAAGCTAACACCATGTTTCCTGATGATATCTCCCAAGGGTAACGTATAAAGCATGAAGAGTAGCGGCCCTAGTACTGAGCCTTGAGGTACTCCATACTGCACTTGTGATCTATATGATACCTCTTCATTCACTGCTAGGAATTGATGGCGGTCATATAAGTTCAATTTAAACCATGCTAATGCACTTTCATTAATGCCAACAAAGTGTTAAAGTCTATGCAAAAGAATGTTGTGGTCAATTGTGTCAAATGTAGCACTAAGATCCAATAGAACTTATAGAGAGATACAACCACGATCAGATGATAAGAGCAGGTCATTTGTGACTCTAAGGAGAGCTCTCTCAGTACTATGATACGGTCTAAATCCTGACTTATCCTCCCCTTCCTAATTCCCCTGTAACCACCAGCTGTCCACCTGACTGAGGTTAGGTGGGAACTTTTTGCAAACAGTCTCCTATGCTGGACCTATGATGTATCGATTGGTTCTATGTTCATAGTAACCAACTTACAGATGGTCTGGACTAAAGGGAGTTGCCCCTTGAGCGGGGCTCCAGCGCAAGAACCCGGGTGGGTCAGTATGGTCCATTCTGTATTTACTTATATATATGTATGCATGTATATGTGTATTAAATTGCTGGTGTTTATGTGTGTACTAATCTTCTGTGAGTTTATTTGCAGTGCCCAATTACAGTGTTTACTAAAAACAGCGTTATGTCCAGCCCGTATGATAGCCCTGATTCCGGCTCCACGGTATCAGGTGGCCAGATCACAAGTTTATGCGGGAGCCTTCTTGATCATCAGGCCCTGCACGGCACTGCAAGGAATTTCATGGATGTCTGGCCAGGTCACCCTGAGGGGCTTCCCGGCCATTTGGTTCTTTGCTGATGCATCAAGTGGGAAGTGGAGGTGGCAGTTACGGAATATGCTGCCTCAGGTGATGCTTCCATCGCCAGAGGTTTGTAAATTTGAGCTTGCCTCTCCCATGCGGTTCAGCACCTCTGCGATGCTTAGGAACTTTTAGGTACACATGCTAAGCTCTGAGAAACTTTCTGGAATCCACGTAAGTGGTAAGTGTGCATGCAAGAAAGACTCTGCGCACTTTCTGAAATCCTGTACAGGGTTACATGCTCAGCTTCGAATCCTTTCTTGAGATGGTTAGACCTTTGTTCCTTGGGCTCCACTCAGCCAGTGTGTATTGATTTACATATTGATCAACATGAGGGGCTATTTGGGCGGTTCTTGTGGTAGTTAAGCAGAACTCCCCTTTACCAAGAAGGGGGCACATATGAGTGCGCTACTCTCTTTCTAAATTCAGAGTTCTCCTCTCATGTGAGATTGAGTTCACTGTTCTTTCCACAGAGCGCTCCAGCATTATTTCCACAGATCGAGCTGATGACTCTCAAACATATTGTTTTGGCATGCACCATTCCATCTATGAGCAACTCTATAAGAGTGCCATGAGAGCCCCCTCCCTCTCCATTATTTAAAATCCATGTTATGGTAAGTGTACATGTGAAGTCTTTGTGCACTTTCTGAAATCCACACTTTGGTAAGTTTGCACACTAGTGCTCTGCATTCTTTCTAAAATCATACATTGTGAGTAAAGCCCTGCATTTCAGCCCGAGCCTGACGGCCCCGACTTATTTATGCCCCTCGGGCCGGGCTTCGGGCCAATTTTCACGTTATAGCTGACATGCGGGCCGGGCATTGGGCCTTTTTGGGTTATCCTTCTATTTATATTTTTAGACATTAATAAAAATAAAAAAATAGGAGTTGACGTCGACGATAGAAAAACAAATATAGAAAGACATTTCATAACCTCATAACTTTCATAATCTGATAATTCAACCCGTTATAATTAAACTGACATACTGACATGACAGTCTCGCGCCTCGCTTTTCCATCAGCGCGACCCACGATTATACTTCACTCATATCCACTTATTGTAGTAGTAGCTATTACATGCCTCTAAATTAATGTATTAATAATAGCCTAGTTGGCCAACTAATAATTATAAAATGATGATTCATGTAGTGGCGAGCATGCATTTCTGCGTCTGCACCTGTTGCTGCGGGCCACGCTGCAAAGAAGAGAGCGCTGGCCGAGTTTGAAAACATTGTGGAGCAGGACGAGGATGACGACGATGATGTACAGCAATATATGCGCCTCAATCACAACATGGAAGGTGATGGACGAGATGTGCTGCTATGGTGGAAACAGCAGGAGACCCTGCTACCGCGACTGTCAAGGCTGGCTCGCTCTGTGTTTAGTGTCCCGCCAGCAGCAGCAGCGAACGTGTCTTCAGTGCCGCGGGAATAGAGGAGGACGGGGTTAAAACCTTCCACTCTGGAGCCCATTCTTATTCTCCACGGTGCTCTGTAAGAGACTGTTCAAACTTTTCATTTGACTGGACTTTATTTTCATTTAACTGTTGGAAACTAATGGAAAAAAGAATGGACATGTTATGTGGTGCATTTTTGAGGTAAGACAACCTGCAAGTTTGTTTTTAATTAATTTAATTTGTTTAGATTGTAGGCTTTTTTCTCATTTCGTTTGCGAGCGCTGTTGCGAGCCTGCCTCAGTATTTATTTATTTTTTATTTTATTTTACTCACTGTGGTTTAATAAATAAACATTTATTAAACTAACTGTATGTGTGATATGCTTGAAGTGTTTTATATCTATGGATTTTATTGTAGCCAAGTAAAGTATTAGCATTCATTTGAGAGGCTTAATTGATTAAATATGTTTTAGGCTACTTGCTGTCGGCTCGGCTGTTTAACGTTAATCGTCATTTTTTTAAAAATGCTTCAAACATTTTTCTAAACTAACTTGATAAAGAAATGAAAAGAAACATAACACAAAACTGACCCCTTTTTTAATTGCTGCAAATAGGGCAGGCTTCCGCTGTGTAATAAAATAAATAAATAAAAACATGGGCTCAGGCCGGACTCGGGCTGATAATTCTGATGAGCTGTCGGACACGGGTCTGGCTAGGGCCTGAGCGTCTCGGGCCAGGGCTGGGCTCGGGACAACTCCCATGGAAATGGTAGAGTTGGTACTTAGTGTTCGTCATGATTCTGGCCTGCACTCCCCTCAGCATGGTGGTGTGGGTATACTGTTCCCCATAGCAACCCCTAGAGGACACAGTTCGAAGTTCCCTTGAAAGGGAACTAAACTGCCATGCTTCGGACACAAGCTTCAGATGAAGAAGTGAATGGCTTGTTCTCTTGGCGCTTATTTATCCATAGTCGTACCGGTAGTGACGTTGGGGGCTGTCACCGGCTAACTCATTGATGTTTTTTCAATGTATGTTTCAGACACAGGTCACAACTAGGTGTTCCCCATACTGAACCCTAGAGGACGCAGTGTCTCGTTCCCTACTCAGGGAACCATGGTAACATTCATAACCTGAGACGTTTCCCTAATGCAACAGGAAGTCTAGTAGGTTAGAACAGGGACAAGTTCAAGCTCAAAGTGGTGTGCACCGTATTGCTACGGTTTCCAGTTTGAATGACAATGTTTCCTGGAAATGGTGTGTAAGGGGATACGTTTTCTCTTGTTTGGCGGGTGTGTCAAAAATGTCAGCCAAATCAGCAGCAACATGCATATAAACCACGTGGTATTAAAGAGACAGCTTGTACAATTTAATTTATATCAATATAAATTCACAAGAGCAAGTATATTGTTTGCACGTTAATTTGAATCAAAGATACAATTAGAGACCTTGAACTTCTTTAAGTCTGTCTAATATCAGAACAGGGTGTTTAAAGCACCACCGTTTCCGTTTGAAAATGTTTTGCAGCATTTTTGTCTAGGCTGAATGAAGTGCATGAATCAGTTTATTAAAATGTATTTAGAATGATCACAAAATTCAAGATATGGAGTCAGAAATGTATATACCGTATTTTTCGGACTATAAGTCGCATCAGTCAAAAATACATCATGATGAGGAGAAAAGCATATATAAGTCGCATTGGACTATAAGTTGCATTTATTTAGAACCAAGAACCGCCCTCTCGTGGCTGTAGACGGTAATGTTTTCTCTTAGTTCATTTCTCTTAGTTCATGTCAAATTAATTTTGATAAATAAGTTGCACCTGACTATAAGTCACAAGACCAGCCAAACTATGAAAAAAAGTGCGACTTATAGTCAAGAAAATACGGTATTTATATAATTTCATATAGTTAATCCGTATAATGCGAAGACATTTTTTGTTTTTCAACAAAAAAGCTGCATGATTAAAAATGTGATATTGATTTTATACAGCAGTTCAATAAACAAGAATTTAACATTAAGACACTTAAGTTTTAGACACAAAATTGACTGTTTTTGCCTTATTTCACCAACAAATATAATTCCAATTGGTGTCTCAAAAGCAGTGCTTTAAGTGGGCTGGTATGCACCGGTACTCAATACCGCCACTTCCAAATATGCTTTTAGTGTACCGGTACACTCATTTGGACATCTGTTTTAATAGAGGTTTTAAATTCTTTGCCTGCACTGCCACTTTTTAGAGCGCCCTTCACAATGCACGTCCCACCGAGAGCAGAGCCTACAATACCCATACACCCTTGAGTTTTACAAGTGAAAAGTGCATGCGGCGCTTTTGCCGTTGTCAGTGTCAACAACTCAACGTGGTCGGAGAGGGTGTGTAAAACGCGCACACTCGGCTCGGTAAAAATACAAATACAGTGAACAACACTTAATATGCTCTCCTGGCTTTAGACTCTGAGTACTAAAAGAACACGGCCAGAATCAGATGACTCGCTGGATGACACCCCACCAAGCCAGAATGATATCGCTGCAGGTCAGACGCAAGCTAATGAAGTAATTTTTTCAAAATTCTTTTGCATATTTTATTTATGTGTAGCTCTTTCTAAGGGTATTTTTTCAAAATCCTTTTGCACATTTTATTTATGTTCAGTAGCTCTTTCTAAGGGTATTTTTTCAAAATCCTTTTGCACATTTGATTTATGTTCAGTAACGTTAGCTCTTTCTAGCTCAAGCAAATTCACAAACTAATAAAAGGATTTATTATTTTTTATAAGGTCATCTGTTGACTGCTGTATATAAAACCCCTTCAATATAGTTGTTTTTACCTCAGGGGATGAGGGGAGTCATCAAAAATATATATATTTATCATTTACACTTGTTTCTCTGGACAATGTTATATGAAGTACCATTACTTCAAATGAGTTATACGTGAAGCCCACCCTCTGAGAAATAATGAAAACATTGTTATAAATTGAAGCAACACCTCCCCCTTTACCTTTTGGACGTGGCTCATGTTTATAACAGTAATCTTGGGGGGTACACTCATTTAAAATAATGTAATCATCAGGTTTTAGCCAGGTTTCTTTCAAACAGAGCACATCTAGGTTATGATCAGTGATCATATCATTTACAAAAAGTGCTTTCATAGAAAGGGACTTGATATTCAATAAGCCACGCTTTTATCATTTGATTATCCGAATTGCATCTGTTTTTTGTTTTTTTTTGATGAACCTCAATTAAATTGTTACTCTTAAATTGGATTGGACGCTTTTTGTATTTTATAGTTTGGGGAACAGACACAGTCTCTATAGTGTGATATCTAGGTGAAAGACTAGACATCACTTAACTGTGATGTGAGGCAGTTAACAGATGATCGGTTTAACCAGTCTTTCTGCTTCCTGACCTGGGCCCCAGTTAGTCAAGTACAAAATCTAAGACTATGTGCGATAATTCTAGACAGAAGAGCGGCACCAACCCAGGATGAATGAAGACCATCTCTTTATAAACAGGTCAGGTCTGCCCCAAAAATTGCTTTATTTTTACTCTAATTTACTGATTCAATCTATGAAAAAATATATTTAAACTTAATATAAAAGATTCATTTCTATCACTGCTGTGAACTGATCAACACACAAAATATAAAGAATATCAAAAAACTTTCGGAGTCAGCTTTCCATGGTAGTCCTTACCTATCAGCACAATAACACACTCAGCAAAATATCATCTAATTATCGTTATCGATATAATACCAGTAAATATTGAGATATCTTTTTTTATTTATTTAATGTAAAGTGCCTTTTTTTCCAATTGAGCCCCTGCCCCTCAAAATATCTATGCACGTCCCCGCACACACACACACACACACACAAACACACACACATTTTTTCAAACATATTTTAAGAAAAGAAGAAATGGAATTTGGAATGACTTGAAAGTGAGAATGAAAGAACTTATGACAAAACTTTAATTTTTTGGGTGAACTATCCTTTTAATGAAATTTCATCTTGAGTGCTCATGACCTTAGACTTGGCTAAGAGTTCCCTTTTCAGCAGAACAATAAACCTAAGCACACTGTTAAGACAGGAGTGCAGGAGTGGCCTAGACAAAGTCTAGACTTGAACCCAATTGAAAATCTACGGAGAAACTTGAAAATGTCTCTCCACCAAGAGTCCCCAATTCAACCTGACAAATTTTGAAAGAATCTGCAGAGAAGAAAGGCAAAAAAAAAAAAAAAGAAAAAAAAAGAATCCAGGTGTGCAAAGATATCAAAAATATCAAAGAAAATACCAAATATCAAAACTTTTTGTTTTGTCATTATAGGGTGTAGATTGATGTTAATAATGTTTAAAACATTTTAGCATAAGGCTGCAAGATAAAATATGAAAGAAAAAGTCTGGACCTGCTCTTTACTGTATGATGTTATTTAATGTGTGGTACCCAGAGACGTGGAAGAGTGAGGATCTTGAGCATGTAGCAGAGGAAAAACAGTGTCTTCAGATCCAGGTCTGCTCCAGGAAACTAACCGCCATCAAAGATGTGCTTGCCCGCAGACATATGAAGGTGGCCTTCTTTGGCAGGTACAACTACAGCTATTATACTCTAAGTTTAGTGGTATCTAAACCATATGGTTAGCAGAATAAATTGGACCATTAATGTTTGCTTTAGCTCTTCAGCTATTCAGCCGGTTATGTGGGGGGGGGGGGGTCGGGGGTACACATAGCTACTGTATACAAATCCATAAATGAGGCATTAAAAACTTAAACTTAATCTCTCTTTTTTTCTCTCTCTTTCATCTCACTAATTTGGTTTGAGATAATATTGAATCAGAGAAGCTAAATAGACAGTTTGTTACTGGGTGTTCTATGTTGTTTTTCAGGACCAGTAATGGAAAGAGTACAGTAATTAATGCCATGCTAAGGGAACGGGTTCTGCCCAGTGGAATCGGCCACACCACTAACTGTTTCCTGAGTGTGGAGGGCACAGATGGGGAACATGCCTACCTTACCACTGAGGACTCTGAAGAGAGTAAAAGCATTGAAGTATGACACAAGTTTCCAGAGCTTATTATGTTTGTTAACTATATTAATTTGATATGTTTAATCTACATAAAATATTACATAGGGACAGTTTTAGGGGAAGTGTATGATAATTTGTGTCATAATTCTTATCAAATTAAAAGTTATATAGTTTCTGTTTTTAGTGGATTTTACTGATGCTTTCTAAACAAATGTCATGGCAAGTTATGTAGTACATGTTTTATCTCACTTCTCAAGATAATAGCTTTATTTAATATTTTTTTAGGCTTTTTTGCTTTTACTTTGATAGAACAGTTAGGCAGCGAGAGGAAGCAATGTGGGCGAGAGAGTGGGGGTGGGATCAGGAAAGGTCCACAAGCCAGGACTCAAACTTGGGACGCCTGTAGCGCAACAGCACCATACTGTATGTCGGCGCACTGCCCACAAGGCTATCGGTGCCGAAATAGCTTTTTATACAATGCAAAAAAAGATTTTCCTTATGACATTCTACTATCTTGAACATTAAAGTTTGTCTTTATCATACAGACAGTCAGTCAGCTTGCCCACGCTCTACATATGGACAGGAACCAAGACTCAGGCTGTCTGGTCCGAGTGTTTTGGCCCAAAGCTAAGTGTGCCCTGCTGAGAGATGATCTGGTCCTGATGGACAGGTATGGAACCGTAGGTTGTCAGAGCTGAGTTAAGGTTCTGTAGGACAGGTTTAGCATATAAACAACAGACTTTGACAACTGTGTAGTGAAGATGGACAAGTCAAGTGAAAGCACTAATTAATTTTGCCAGTGCTGTTCTAGGTATCATGGGTGGTAAAAGCCTACTTGGTTTACAGGAAAAAAGGTTTCATTTCTGATTTATGTTTGCAGAAATGAAAATCAGACTCCAAATTGCCTGATATAATTAGCAATAAAGAATGAAACAAGATGTGTGTAGTGTGATGAAATATTAATAACCCATACTCTTCTCACTCTGCAGCCCAGGTACAGATGTCACATTAGAGCTGGACAGCTGGATTGATAAGTTTTGTTTAGATGCTGATGTCTTTGTGCTTGTGGCCAACTCTGAGTCTACTATAATGAACACTGTAAGTAGACATAAAGAGGAACTAACCACTACTTAGTACTGGATACACAAAATATTTTATTTACTTATTTTCTTCATTTATTAGTATCAATCAGTATTGGATATTGTGAATCTGCATTTCCACTATTTTACATTTAGATTCTAATTTATAATTTATGTTGAAAAATAGATTACTAATAATTAGGGCTGTCAGTTTAATGCATTAATTAATTAGTTGTGAAAAAATAATGTGATTAAAATATTTTAATGCAGTTAACACACTGGCCCCACCCCCAGCCCTGTATGTCATCTTACATTTCAAACAGTGGATTGTTGATGATGCAGGACAATAACTCCATGAATGCAGTTATGCCCTTAAAATTCTAGATATTGGGTGAAAAAAGAGCCCCTGTATGAGTTTTTGTCTCATATTTTTAACATAAAATTAGCCATCATGATTAGCAGCAAGAGCAAACCGCACCAGTGCTGTTTTCGTCACAAAGAACACAAGTGCAAATGTGAACAGTTCAGTAAATAAGAAGTTAATATTGTGCAATATTATTTTTAAAAAACAATATTTTTACACAATAATAGGTTTAAATTATCTTTTGAGGGTACTTTCACAGCCAAATTTAGTTTGCGATTAATTAGATTAATTAATCGCAGCACCCTATAATTAATTAGATTTTTTATCTAATGACAGCCCTACTAATAATTGAATAACACTAAATGATCATACAATTATAAGCAGTGAATAATAATTTTGTGATGCCTTTCAACTGTATTACAATTAAAATGATTTGTTGTTTTCCTTTCTTTTACTTAAATGTTCTTTATTTCACTACTTTGAAAGGAGAAACACTTTTTCCACAAAGTGAATGAACGCATATCAAAGCCCAACATTTTCATCCTAAATAATCGGTGGGACACGTCTGTTTTAGAGCCAGAGTATCTGGAAGATGTAAGTTTTATTGCATGTGACGAATCTTTATTAGTCACAAGTGAATCACCAAATGAAGCTGCTGCACACAAAACTGATGATTTTCAGTTCCTCTTCAGGAACTCGAGCTGCGTCGAAACGCTTTGGGGAACGCGTTTAGCGTGAGCGACTCTGAATATGATATCTAATCTGTCTTATAGAAGAGTGTGACGTCACGGGCGAGGTGACGTAAGCGACCAGGAAGCTATAAAGGCACGAGCCGCACAGCTGGCATCAGCTTCTGCGTTTTCAGCAAGCGCTCTGTGTATGCATGTCATTCTGTCTTGTCAGTCTTATTTATTGTTGTTTGTCACTATTAGCTCCTTGAAAAGTAAGCAATAGTCAAAGAGCAAAGCTAAGACGAGGCATCTGAAAGGCGAATCCAGATCGCGTTTCAGATTGTGTGTTCATCACGAGTGAGAATACACGGTCTGTGCGCGGTCTGCCTGGGATTGAGGCACGCTGTTTCGGCTCTTGAGGGAGCCGACTGCATGCACTGGTACAAGCCAGTGTGGACGCTTCGATCCCGGAGGACTCTCTCGAGGGGGAGTCTTCGCCAGCGTTCCTCGCGGTGTCGGTCCTGCTTTCGCCGAGGCGGAGCGGCGCCTGCACTCGCTGGGTTCGCAGATAGATCTGCTGGAGGGTAGGGAGACGGGCGCGTCCCTATCTCCTACCTCACCCGCCAGATCTGCCCGATCTCCGGGTGCGGAAGCCCGAGTGCTCGGTCCTTCCCCCCGAGTGACGGCCGTGACGCACCGCCTTTTTTTCTCCGAGGAGATTAAAACGGAGGGCGTCGATGAGCTCGCAGTTGCACAAACATAAGCTGCATAAACATCAGCTGCACAGACAAACAGTTACACAAGCATCAGTTTCACAAACATATTATGCCTAACTGTATAACGAGCAGCATTAATGAGGAGCGCAGCTCACGCAGCCAGCTCTCGAAATATAAATAAAAATAAGGGGGCTGACTGTGCTTCTCGCATATCTAGGACGGATCGAAGACGGCTCTGCCTATCTCCACCCGTATTCCCTAGATTTAGAGTTCATCGAGGTTCGGAAGCACGCGAAGCGGTTCCTTCCCCCTCTGTGAACTCGCAGCTGCAGCTACTTATCTCTGAAGAGATTTATATTGTTTGTGTGACTATGCGGCTTGCGTGTTGCCGAGGCAGCGCGTGTACTACATCATTTTCAGTTTTGATGTAAATCTTACCAAATCCAGACCGTCTTTACTCGTCTGATTGGTTAACTGCATTAATTCTGAGGAATTAAATTCAGTATCTATCTGACTATGACAGGTTAGATATGAATTATATTAACAATGCAGTGTTTACTCGTCTGATTGTTTGTTTGCATTAAATTCTGAGGAATATAATGACACTTATCTCACTCTGAGAAATTATATATACTGGAGGGGCTGTTGGGTGAGAGCAGCCCTCCCAGTCTGTAGTCAGAGCGTCGCCACCCGCGCTCCCCCTGCGTCGGGACTGGAGGCTGAAGCAACGCTCTGAACCAGGGTTTTTTCCAGCCGAAGGCGGATCTGAGGGCCGTACTTCAGGCTGTGAGGCCCTCGGTTAAGAAGTCCTGACATGTTTCGGTCACGACTGCAGAGGGCGGCCCCTACTGGGGTGGAGCGGCGTACACCGCATTACACGGTTCCCGTCTCGCCTCAGCGCCCTCTGGGGGCCGGTCTGCCAACCCTGCCAGTGTTCCAGGGCGCAGCGGTCCCCAGCGAGCATCATTCTCAGTATTTTCCGCCCGTGCGCGTAGCGGAGCTGAGACGCTCGCTGCCCCTGCGGGGGCCTATTGCACCAGAGGTCAGTCTCGAGAGACTGATTCCCTTAGTAGATTATTTAGCAGCGTGAAAACTACTGCCAAATGTATCTAAATGGGTCCTGCACACAGTAGAAAAAGCTACCGTATTCAGTTCGGCTCTGTACCACCGATATTTAACGGGGTCATTCCGACGATGGTCAGCCCCGGGCAGGGTCTGGTTATGGAACAGGAAGTGAAACCCTATTAGAGAAGGAGGCCATCGAGGTGGTCCCTTCTCAAGACAGGGAGTCCAGGTTCTACAGCTGGTATTTCACAGTTCCAAAGAAGGATGGGGGGTTGCGTCCGATTATAGACTTGAGGGTCTTAAATCGTTCAGTTATGAGATTGAAGTTCAAAATGCTCACAATTAAGCATGTTGTAGATCAGATCAGGTCCGAGGACTGGTCTGTCACAATATATCTCAAAGATGCATACTTCCACATTTCCATCCTTCCACAACATGGGAAGTTTCTGAGGTTCGCTTTCGGGGGCAAAGCCTACCAATATCGACTACTTCCCTTCGGCCTTGCACTCTCACCCCGCATGTCCACAAGATGTGTAGACGCGGCTCTGGTCCCCCTGCACATGCAGGGCATCCGCATTCGTGTAACACTAGCGACGGACGCATCCCTCACCGGCTGGGGTGCAGTCATGAGTGGCCACCCTGCCCGTGGTCTGCGGAGCGATCGCCATCTAACATGGCATATCAATTGTCTAGAAATGCTAGCAGTTTATTGTGCACTGAAGCACTTCCTCCCAGACCTAAGGGGTCACCATGTGTTGGTGCGCACCGACAACACATCGGTGGTCTCTTATACCAACCACCAGGGAGGTCTGAGTTCGCGCCCTTTGTACAAGCTGGCGCACCAGATCCTGGTGTGGTCCCAGAAGCAAACTCCTCTCATTAAGAGCAGTATATATTCCTGGGAAACAAAATACGGGAGCAGACATACTGTCGAGGCAGGGACTGAGGCCCGGGGAATGGAGTCTTCACCCAGAAGTAGTGAAGCAGATATGGAGAGTATTTGGCAGGGCTCAAGTAGAACCATGCCCCCTTTTGTTCTCTCTAGTTCATCCAGCTCCTCTGGGACTGGACGCCATGGTACAGACTTGGCCGAGGCTTCGTCTGTACGCATTTCCCCCTATCGCTCTGCTCCCGGGAGTTCTGGCGAGAGTACGCCGGGACGGGGTCCGTCTGTTGTTAGTAGCCCCGTTCTGGCCGGGCCGAGTATGGTTCTCAGATCTAGTCTCACTCCTCGACGGCTCTCCATGGGAGATACCGATCAGGACAGACCTACTCTCGCAGGCGCAGGGTACGATAATTCACCCTCGCCCGGAGTTGTGGAAGCTGTGGGTGTGGCCCCTGAGGGGGAGCGCAACTGTTAGCAGCCGGTCTCTCAACCGAGGTTGTTGAGACCCTTCTCCAATCCAGAGCTCCCTCAACAAGGAAACTGTATGCCCTGAGGTCGAAACTCCTCACCTCATGGTGCAGAGACCGCCAGTTAGACCCAGCAAACTGCCCGGTTGGTACAGTTCTGGAGTTTCTACAGGCTAGGCTCTCTGCAGGGTTGACCCACTCCACGTTGAAGGTCCACGTGGCGGCTATTGCGGCCTACCACGCCCTTCTTGATGGCCAGTCTTTGGGAAGACACCCCCTAGTTACACGTTTCCTCCGCGGTGCGCTGAGGCTGAAACCTCCAGTACGGTCCCGTATTCCCCTGTGGGACTTGGGTGTGGTGTTAGAGGCTCTTTACAAATCTCCATTCAACCGATTCAAGATATCTCAGATAGACATCTGACTCTTAAAACTGCCTTTCTGTTGGCCATTACCTCTCTGAGGAGAGTAGGAGATTTACAGGCCCTCTCAGTGGCCCCTTCCTATTTTGATTTTGCACCTGGCATGACCAAAGTGTTCATATACCCTCGAGCGGGATATGTTCCTAAGGTGCCCTCTATCACACCACAACCTGTAGTGCTGCAGGCCTTCTGTCCTCCTCCCTTTCAGGAGCCCAACCAAGAGAAGCTAAATTGTGTGTGTCCAGCTCGAGCGCTGGATGCATACGCCCACAGAGCTGCCCTGTGGAGAAAAATGGACCAATTGCTTGCATGCTGCGGTCCCCCCAAGAGGGGTTTCCCTGCTTCTAAGCAGACTACTAGTCGTTGGATAGTTGAGACTATCAACGCCACTCTGAGCCCTCTGGTCGTCCCCCGCTGTCGGGAGCCAAGGTTCACTCTACATGGGGTATGGCGGCCTCCAAGGCCTTTTCTAGCAGGTGCGTCCATGCTGGACATCTGCAATGCTATGGGGTTTCCACGCCTTCTACTTTTGAAAGATTCTATGGCTTAGACATGCCAGTCACTCCAGGCACTTCATTCCCCTCGTCCTAAGCTGTGCTCTTCGGATACACACTAGGCAGGGGTTTGGTAGTCTGGCAGCGTTGGTACTCGTTCCCCAAAGCGTTTCGACGCAGCTCGAGTTCCTGAAGAGGAACGTCTCTAGGTTACGTATGTAACCCTAGTTCCTCGAGGCAACGAGACGCTGCGTCTCGAGGCCATACCCCCGGCACCCCTGCCGGCGCTTGCTGGTACTCGAAGCTGAAGCCAGCTGTGCGGCTCGTGCCTTTATAGCTTCCTGGTCGCTTACGTCACCTCGCCCGTGACGTCACACTCTTCTATAAGACAGATTAGATATCATATTCAGAGTCGCTCACGCTAAACGCGTTCCCCAAAGCGTTTCGACGCAGCGTCTCGTTCCCTCGAGGAACTAGGGTTACATACGTAACCTAGAGACGATTTATAGGTTCAATTTTTTTTTTTTTTTACTGACACTTAAAAATTTGCCAAAAATGTTTAACAGTTCATATACATTCACATATAAATAGATATTAAAATATATGGAAAACGTTTAAGTTTAATTCTGTTGTCTTGTTACTTTTTTACTGCTTCACTGCATTTTTAGGTGCGGAAACAGCACATGGATCGCTGTGTCAGTTTCTTAGTGGAGGAGCTAAAGGTAGTCGACCTAAACAAGGCACCTGAACGCATCTTCTTTGTCTCTGCCAAGGAGGTGTTGAGTGCCAGGATCCACCGTGCCCATGGAATGCCAGAGACTGGTAGGCTCCACTACTTTGGTCACACAGTGCAGAGCCTTCTGCTTTTGACACTGTTCTGGAGGGAAACCAGGAAAACTTGGCCTAGCCCAGTTAAAAATGAGTGTAACAACCATAAAACACTTTGAGGCAGATGCTAATAAATCTTGCAGTGGCCCAATTATATTGAGAATGGTATCAGAGGTGCAACTTTAAGTATGAAAGAAATGTCAAAATGATGCTCCATCACACATGCTTCATTTCTTATTTTATATATTGGTGGTATTATGGGGACCAAATGGGGCATATGCTTTTGATTTAAAGGCGGTGCTTTTGCTGAAGGATTCCAAGAGCGACTGATGGAGTTCCAGAGTTTCGAAAGAACATTTGAGGTGAGAATGTGCTCAAACTGTGGTGACTGGCTCCAGGATAATCGTTGTCTGACAATGAGGCTGAAAACAATGAAGATTAAGAGGAGCTTTGTGGAAAATGAGTCTTAGTCTTGTCTGTATGCTGTTTAGACTAGATGAGAATTTATGATGGCTTTACCCAGAAATGGTGTGACGTGATGATGGTCTCCTTAAGCAAGCTGGTTTGCATCGATTCAGGCCATGTACTGCTGGCTCCCAGATGTGTGAGATATTTGGTGTTCTTCATAGATTCCAGGCAGCTATTCCTGTAGTGGCAATCCCTGAGCCAAGTTAGCAGATTTGAGTAGGTGAGCATACCTCACATTCTTGGGATCCAGGGATGAAAATTCACAGTAATCTATGATGGCATTAATAGAGGGGGCTGTTGTGATTCAGCCATGGTAGCAGCTAATGATAAGAGTGGAAAGCATCAAAACATCTCAGCCATGATAATAGGTATATAAAATCTTACAGCTGGAATCATGTTTTGATTAGTTTTAATCATGACATGATTTCTGATAATTGTGGCATACTGATGGCAAGAACACACTTCATGGATTCCACAGGAATTTATATCACAGTCTGCCGTGAAGACCAAGTTTGAGCAGCACACAATTAGAGCCTGGCAGATCACTGAGTCAGTCAAGGCCATCATGGATGCCATCAATATTTCTTCAGCAGAAAAGAAGTAAGTTCCAAAACCTGTCTGCTTTATAACAGAGGGTCCCTTTCCAAGCTCCCAAAGACAATAATTGGTACCACTATTGAACCAAGGTTCTCTCACTCAGTGCAAAACTGTTTTGTTCTTTAGCATGGTATTTTGTTGTTGTTGTTGTAGTTACAAAGGGAATGATCAGCTTTTTGAATCTCTGTAAATCCATAGAGTGTTTTCACTAGAAGAGCGCGAGGCTCTAATGGATCGGCTGGAGTTTGTGCAAAATCAGCTCGACTTCCTAACCGAGGACATCAAAGACAAGATAAAGGCCATCACTGAGGAAATGGCTGACAAGGTAACCTGCAAGTTCCACCAGTACCAGCATAGGCATAGCGCATGGAAGGCTGGGCAAGGCTTAGCCTTTTTCTGGGCACTGATCGGAAATTAGCAATGGTGCTCAAAAAAATGCTTCTATTTGGCTGTGGTAAATAAAGTGAAAATAAAATGAAAAGTCTTAATAATGGCATGAAATTTAGAACCGTTCAGGTCAGTCATTATTGAAATTCCACATTTTTGTTCAGTGCGTGTGCACAATGACTGAATTCTGCACTCTTGCAAATTTCCTCATCATAAACAATAAAATGCAGATATACATACAATGAAAGTAAGTTTTTATTAAAGTTTGATCACATGCAATACAAATATTTTATTTTATGACACTCATTTCTGGTATTTGCCTAAAAAGACGAGTTTTATGATATATGTATTTGCAACCACTTTTGATGCTCGAATGCAAAATAAACCACCTAATTTGCCTTTTTGAATAAAAATTTTTTTTAACCATCAAATCTATCCTATTGGCAAGGCAAAGCTGACTACTACTCACGAAAAAGCTATTTGACACATTTGCCTGATAATTTAAAGAAGTGTAGTCCTTTGTTAAAGCCATCAAAACCTGCAAATTCATTTTTGCCGCATACAAGGCAGTAGTACCTACACCAGTAAAATATTTATTTTGGTTGAGTAGCATCTGTATCTAACCTTGTGTTTTCTACATGGTGTTGAATAGGCCAATTGAATTCTCACTGCTGCTTTTCTAGGTCTCCAATGCCATGGCAGAAGAGATTCGTGGCCTGCCTCTTCTTGTGGATGAATTCTGCTCTGATTTTAGCCCTGCCCCGAATGCCTTAGCCCTGTACAAAATTGTGAGTTTTTTTAGGTAATTTATGTTAAAGCCAGATTAGAAAAAAACATGAGATTTTGATGCATGAAACATACATCAAAGAAACCCAAACACAAGAGCTTTTGAGTGAGTGAGTTATGCTCACTGACTCCTGTCTAGAGAGTTAAATAATAATAATAATAATAATAATGTTTATTGTATATAGCGCCTTTCTGCAAACTAAATGGTTGCTTTACAATATCAAAACAGATAAACAACAGCAGACAGAAAAACTAATTACAGATAAACATGAAATCCATGGCATGAATCAGATCATACAGTATATACAAATATATGTTTTAAGGTGGGTTTTGAAATCTTATAAGGAAGAAAGATCACAAATGTGTTTGGGACAAGAATTCCAGAGTGTGGCAACAGAGACACAAGTCGTGGTCTAGTGGTTAGAGAGTTTGACTCCTAACCCTAGGGTTGTGGGTTTGAATCTGGGACTGAACCCCCCAACTGCTCCCTGGGTGCTGCAGCATAAATGGCTGCCCACTGCTTCGGGTGTGTGTTCACTGCTGTGTGTGTGCACTTTGAATGAGTTAAATACAGAGCTTGAATTCTGAGTATGGGTCACCATACTTGGCTGAATGTCACGCACTTTCACTTTTACAAAATGCTCGTGCACCAAACGATGCTAACTTGTGGCGTGGAATTAACAGTAGACCAGTATCAGAAGATTGTAGTGTGTGAACTGGAGAGTAAGTATGAATGAGATCAGAAATATACAGAGGGGCAAGACCATGATGTGCTTTGTAGGTGGTGAGGAGTATCTTGTATTGAATATGGTAACAGACAGGTAGCGAATGAAGTCTGTTTTAGGATGGGAGTAATGTGAGAATATTTCTTTGAAAAAATGAGAACCCTAGCTGCAGAGTTCTAGATATATTGGAGCTTATTAATTGTTGTGTTTGGTAGACCATAGAAAAGACAATTACAGTAGTCAAGTTGAGAAGTAATGAAGGCATGAACCAGTGTCTCAGCATCATTCATATTAAAAAGGTCACCTATATATGTATATATATATACAGGTGCTGGTCATATGATTATAATATATTTAACTAATTCCATTCAAAAAGAGAAACTTGTATATTATATTCATTAATTACACACAGACTGATATATTTCAAATGTTTCTTTCTTTTAATTTTGATGATTATAACTGACAGCTAAGGAAAATTCCAAATTCAGTATCTCAGAAAATTAAAATATTATGAAAAGGTTCAATATTGAGGACACCTGGTGCCACACTCTAATCAGCTAATTAACTCAAAACACCTGCAAAAGGCCTTTAAATGGTCTCTTAGTCTAGTTCTGTAGGCTACACAATCATGGGGAAGACTGCTGACTTGACAGTTGTCCAAAAAGACGACCATTGACACCTTGCACATGGAGGGCAAGACACAAAAGGTCATTGCAAAAGAGGCTGGCTGTTCACAGAGCTCTGTGTCCAAGCACATTAATAGAGGTGCGAAGGGAAGGAAAATATGTGGTAGAAAAAAGTGTACAAGCAATAGGGATAACCGCACCCTGGAGAGGATTGTGAAACAAAACCCAATCATAAATGTGGGGGAGATTCACAAAGAGTGGACTGCAGCTGGAGTCAGTGCTTCAAGAACCACTACGCACAGAAGTATGCAAGACATGGGTTTCAGCTGTCGCATTCTTTTTTTTCAAGCCACTCTTGAACAACAGACAGCATCAGAAGCGTCTAAAGACAAAAAGGACTGGACTGCTGCTGAGTGGTCCAAAGTTATGTTCTCTGATGAAAGTAAATTTAGCATTTCCTTTGGCATTCAGGGTCCCCAAATCTGGAGGAAGAGAGGAGAGGCACACAATCCATATTGCTTGAGGTCCAGTGTAAAGTTTCCACAGTAAGTGATGGTTTGGGGTGCCATGTCATCTGCTGGTGTTGGTCCACTGTGTTTTCTGAGGTCCAAGGTCAACACAACCATATACCAGGAACGTTTAGAGCACTTCATGCTTCCCGCTGCTGACCAACTTTATGGAGATGCAGATTTCATTTTCCAACAGAACTTGGCACCTGCACACAGTGCTAAAGCTACCAGTACCTGGTTTAAGGACCATGGTATCCCTGTTTTTAATTGGCAAGCAAACTCGCCTGACCTTAACCCCATAGAAAATCTATGGGGTATTGTGAAGAGGAGGATGCAATATGCCAGACCCAAGAATGCAGAATAGCTGAAGGCCACTATCAGAGCAACCTGGGCTATCATAACACCTGAGCAGTGCCACAGACTGATGGACTCCATGCCACGCCGTATTGCTGCAGTATTCAGGCAAAAGGAGCCCCAACTAAGTATTGAGTGCTGTAGGTACATGCTCATACTTTTAATGTTCATGCTTTTCAGTTGGCCAAGATTTCTAAAAATCCTTTATTTTTATTGGTCTTAAGTAATATTAAAATTTTCCAAGATACAGAATTTGGGATTTTCCTTAGTTGTCAGTTATAATAATCAAAATTAAAAGAAATAAACATTTGAAATATATCAGTCTGTGTGTAACGAATACATATAATATACAAGTTTCACTTTTTGAATGGAATTAGTGAAAAAAATCTACTTTTTGATGATTTTCTAATTATATGACCAACACTTGTATATATGGGCCATTCTACAGAATAGGTGCAAACTGCAGTCCCAAAACCAAAAAACACATTTAAAAAGCATTTAAGTAATGAAATCTTAGATTTTTATTAAGATCCTTCTATTATATATATCAGAACAACTTGATGATGTAACAGAAACTATGGACTCTCTCTTTTCTAGCACTTTAAATACAGTTGCTCCATTACGCTTAAGAAAGGTTAAGGAAAACAGTTTGACACCATGGTATAATGAGCATACTCGCACCCTAAAGAGAGCAGCCCGAAAAATGGAGCGCAGCTGGAGGAAAACAAAACTAGAGGTATTTCGTATTGCTTGGCGGGAAAGTAGCATATCCTACAGAAAAGCATTAAAAACTGCTAGATCTGATTACTTTTCTTCTCTTTTAGAAGAAAACAAGCATAACCCCAGGTATTTATTCAATACAGTGGCTAAATTAACGAAAAATAAATATAAAAATAAATAAAATCGATACTATTAGAGATAAAATTGCAACCATTCAGCCGTCAGCTACAGTTTCGCATCAGACAGTGCACTATAGACCCCCTGAGGAACAGTTCCACTCATTCTCTACTATAGGAGAGGAAGAATTGTATAAACTTGTTAAATCATCTAAACTTACAACATGTATGTTAGACCCTATACCATCTAAGCTCTTAAAAGAGGTGCTTCCAGAAGTCATAGGTCCTCTTCTGACTATTATTAATTCCTCATTGTCATTAGGATATGTCCCCAAAACCTTCAAACTGGCTGTTATTAAGCCTCTCATAAAAAAGCCACAACTTGACCCCAGAGAACGTTAATTATAGACCAATCTCGAATCTCCCTTTTCTGTCCAAGATACTAGAAAAGGTGGTATCCTCACAATTATATTCCTTCTTAGAGAAAAATGGTATATGTGAGGATTTCCAGTCAGGATTTAGACCGTATCATAGTACTGAAACTGCTCTCCTTAGAGTTACAAATGATCTGCTCTTATCATCTGATCGTGGGTGTATCTCTCTATTAGTTTTATTGGATCTTAGTGCTGCTTTTGACACAATTGACCACAACATTCTTTTGCATAGACTTGAACACTTTGTTGGCATCAGTGGAAGTGCATTAGCATGGTTTAAATCGTACTTATATGACCGCCATCAGTTCGTAGCAGTGAATGAAGATGTATCATATCGATCACAAGTGCAGTATGGAGTACCTCAAGGCTCAGTTCTAGGGCCGCTACTCTTCACGCTTTATATGTTACCCTTGGGAGATATCATCAGGAAACATGGTGTTAGCTTTCACTGTTATGCTGATGATACGCAGCTCTATATTTCCTCGCAGCCCGGTGAAACACACCAATTTGAAAAACTAATGGAATGCATAGTCGATATAAAAAATTGGATGACGAGTAATTTCTTACTGCTAAATTCAGAAAAAACAGAGGTGTTAATCATAGGGCCTAAAAACTCTACTTGTAATAACCTAGAACACTGTCTAAGACTTGATGGTTGCTCTGTCAATTCTTCGTCATCAGTTAGGAACCTAGGTGTGCTACTTGATCGCAATCTTTCCTTAGAAAGCCACGTTTCTAGCATTTGTAAAACTGCATTTTTCCATCTCAAAAATATATCTAAATTACGGCCTATGCTCTCAATGTCAAATGCAGAAATGTTAATCCATGCATTTATGACTTCAAGGTTAGACTATTGTAATGCTTTATTGGGTGGTTGTTCTGCACGCTTGGTAAACAAACTACAGCTAGTCCAAAATGCAGCAGCAAGAGTTCTTACTAGAACCAGGAAGTATGACCATATTAGCCCGGTCCTGTCCACACTGCACTGGCTCCCTATCAAACATTGTATAGATTTTAAAATACTGCTTATTACTTATAAAGCCCTGAATGGTTTAGCACCTCAGTATTTGAATGAGCTCCTTTTACATTATACTCCTCTACGTCCGCTACGTTCTCAAAACTCAGGCAATTTGATAATACCTAGAATATCAAAATCAACTGCGGGCGGCAGATCCTTTTCCTATTTGGCGCCTAAACTCTGGAATAACCTACCTAACATTGTTCGGGAGGCAGACACACTCTTGCAGTTTAAATCTAGATTAAAGACCCATCTCTTTAACCTGGCATACACATAACATACTAATATGCTTTTAATATCCAAATCCGTTAAAGGATTTTTAGGCTGCATTAATTAGGTAAACTGGAACCGGAACACTTCACATAACACCGTACTTTCTACATCATTAGAAGAATGGCATCTACGCTAATAGTTGTCTGTTTCTCTCTTGTTCCGAGGTCACCGTGGCCACCAGATCCAGTCTGTGTCCAGATCAGAGGGTCACTGCAGTCACCCGGATCCAGTACGTATCCAGACCAGATGGTGGATCAGCACCTAGAAAGGACCTCTACTGCCCTGAAAGACAGCGGAGACCAGGACAACTAGAGCCCCAGATACAGATCCCCTGTAAAGACCTTGTCTCAGAGGAGCACCAGGACAAGACCACAGGAAACAGATGATTCTTCTGCACAATCTGACTTTGCTGCAGCCTGGAATTGAACTACTGGTTCCGTCTGGTCAGAGGAGAACTGGCCCCCCAACTGAGCCTGGTTTCTCCCAAGGTTTTTTTTTCTCCATTCTGTCACCGATGGAGTTTCGGTTCCTTGCCGCTGTCGCCTCTGGCTTGCTTAGTTGGGGTCACTTCATCTACAGCGATATCATTGACTTGATTGCAAATTAAAACAGACACTATTTCAACTGAACAGAGATGACATAACTGAATTCAATGATGAACTGCCTTTAACTATCATTTTGCATTATTGAGACACTGTTTTCCAAATGAAAGTTGTTCAGTGCTTTGGCGCAATGTATTTTGTTTAAAGCACTATATAAATAAAGGTGATAATTATATGTTGAAATCCACATTGCATTGAAATATTAGTAAGTTTAATATATATAAAATGTTAATTTATATATTCCTTTTAGTTGTGAGGTGGCTGTCCTGAAGCCAAACCCCTAAATTTCAACTTATGAAAATATTGAAATTATTTTTTTCCCCATTGTTTCCAAAGTATTTTTTTGATTCTTTTAAAAAGTGAAGTTCAAAATAATATATATTTATTTTATTTTTTGTCTTTGTATATTATGAAAAATGTCCTGCATTACCATGTCACTACCAAAACAGTAGTGACATGGTAGTCCATGGTCAGTAGTCCATGATCAAGACTGATTTTTACTAAACCCATAAATTTATGGCCAGTTAATGTTTCTGTCTTCCCCTCTTTCATAGCTATAAGATGTGAGTATATAGGTCTTTCTGAGGTAAATGTGTAAAAGTCTGAAAAATCTGTGTGTAACTTTAGGAACGTCACTACACTTTTTAAAGTGCGTCACTACATTTAGTTTTTAAATGTATACCACTGTTGAGAACTGTGCTAGCTAACCATGTGCTGAAAATTTTCACTACTAAAACAGTTTAAAAAAAAAAAATTTTGGTGGAGTTTCAGTAGTGAAATTGTTATTTTTTCTTTTGGTGTTATCCCATAGAAATAGTCAGTAACGAAACAGTAATAACGGAAACATGTCATTGTTTTGGTAGTGACAAAAGGGAGTACATAATACTCATATTTGGGGAAAATAAACACAATTTTAACCCCCTGCCCCCCCCCCCAAAAAAAAATGTTTTTTTTGGTATTTATGTTCTAGGTGTTTTTAATATGTGAGATAAAATTCTGTAATTTTATGTGGGTGCTACCAAAGCATTACTGTCACTTCCAAAAATGTGCTGTCACTACTGCAACATGGGATGTTTTGTCAAAAATAAAGTATACCGAATTATCAACTAAAATGTTAGGATAGTTTTTGGTTCAGTGTATTCAGACTAATGAATCCTTAAGTTTGAAATCATTTTGATCATCTTCACCTTTTACAAAGAAAAATCGGATTCAAAATACAACAAATCTCATGAGTGACACTTGAAATATTGCTAAAAATGTAACTATTATTGATTTACCTCTGAATTTTTTTTTTTTTATAAAATAGCAAAATATATATATATATATACAATCTAAATGTAAGCAAAATCTGAATAGGTCAAAATAACCCTTATTAATTAAATTATTACTGTATTTAGGTAGTGACAAATTTGGAGAGAGGACAAATATTCCAAAACTTTCTGAAAATACAATATGAGAATTAACTGCATTAATTAATTGCATAATTTTCCAGAAGCTCATGGCCTATGTGGAAGAGAGAATGGTGAAGAATTTGGACTTGCACTGTTCCAGCAGTATATATGGCTATGTGCTGTCATCTCAGAGAGACATCATGGGTACACACTCATCCACTCAGACACAAAGTCTCCAGTAAACAAGCTTACCCTGGCAAAGTATATTTTAGACTGCTGTCAGCATTGACAGTCCTGTCCTGTCATTATCATGCCTAGACACTCTACGTCCTCTGCTGCCCCCTGCTGCCCGATGTCAACTACACCTCCCCAACAGGAAGTTCAGTATTACCTATGACCTGAACTTTGCCAGCCTCTGTGAAGATTTTGTGGAGGACATCAACTTTAATTTCTCACTGGGACTTACATTCTTGGTGAACCGTTTCCTAGGGCCTGGTAAAGCAAAACAAGCTTTGAGCCTACTGGAACATAATTTGCAAGTAAATGTCAAAGTGATTTTTTTGTTTGTTTTGTTGGGGGGGGGGGGGGTATCCACTGGCTTTAATTGGAGTAATATACTTTGTCCACAGGTCACCTCTTCCTCTGCTCCCTTGGGAACCCAGGCCCAGGAGGAGTTGGCTATGTCCATGGCAACAGGGTTGGTCTCTCTCACTTCCAGAGCATCAGTTGGCAAGTTGGTCATTGCTGGAGTGGTAAGATATATCAGATTAAAAAGGCTGTAACATGTTATGTAACATTCATTTTAAATACAATCATGTAAAATATACTTGTGTGGTCCCATTTTTGGACAGGTGTGGCGTTCTGTGGGATGGAGGCTTATTGTACTTTCTGTGAGTCTCTACAGTTTACTATACCTGTATGAAAGACTGACCTGGACCAACAGTGCTAAAGAGAGGGCACTTAAGCAACAGTTTGTGGACTTTGCCACTCAAAGACTGCAGGCCATTTCACACATTATCAGCAGTGACTGTGGACAGCAGGTGCAACAGTGAGTGACAGACCTAACAAAAATGGATACATTCAACACATAGATAGTGAAAATTCTGTTATCATATAGCGAGTCTTGTGCCATACCAAAGGAGATGTTTAACGTAATGTTCTGGCTACTCTTTCCTCTGCAATTACTCTGAATAGGGACTGAAGTTTTGAAACTTAATTTTTTTTTTTACATTTGACTCCACTCCTTTATATATTAGTTTTATAAATAACAACACCTGAATGTTTGCAAGCATATGCACAAAGAATACGGATAAATGTGTAAAAATAGAAGTGCTCTTTGCTGTAGCTTGCAAATTTCAAATATCTGCCTTTTCCTCATTTTTGTCCTTCATATTGTGAGTTTCTTTGAAAGCATACAAGCTATGGTTTTCAGTCCTAGAGAATGTGGAATATTCTGGGCTTTTCCGTTTATTATTTTGCAAAATATGATTCTAAATGTGCAGACACATTCATAGACAAAATAGTTTATAGTCAATAGTAAAGCTATGTTTGAAGCACAGCTCACACATGTCACTTTCAAACAATGCAACCTTCTGTTGGTCAATTCAGGAAATCTTGAACCTGTTGTGAAATCTGTGTTGGGAACATTTTTCACCCTCACAAAAAAAAATCTGTGATCTCATTGATTCTTAATTAAATGATTAGGAATCATTTAAATCAAATTCTTACAACAGTGGTAAATATGTCCAGTTACATCAACAGCATTTTATGCATTTTTGTGAGGTAACAAAAAAAAGGTTGTCTATAGTCAATAGTGAAATGTATGTATGAAGCACAGCTCAAATCCAAATCAATTTCAAACCAAGCAATTTTCAAATTCCCCATGAACCCTATGCAGAATCTGCATGAGGAAATTTTTATCCTCACACAAAATCAATTCAAATGAAATGACTAGATTTCACCAGTGAAACAATAGTAAATTTGACCACATCATTATGATACAAACACCATATATGGAATTAAAGCAGAACCATGAGTGTTCCGAATCTACTTTTGAAGCAGTGATCCAGCAGTGACCCTTTTAACCAGCTATTTAAATCTGTCCATCAACTTTGCACACTGAAGGACATGGGCTTAGTAAAAGGTAAATTATGTGACACATCACCTGCCTTTTCCCAGCACTTAATCATGGCAATGTTGAGTGAATATTTCATCCACAAGCTGACAGCTGAAAAGACAACGCTGCACTTCACTGACCTGCATACAAACATATTGAGATGTTTGAAATATTTGTTTATATGGTCTGTGAGATGAGTGTGTGTAGGCAATGTGTGAAGGATATGCTTCTCTGCGTTCTTACAGGGAGATGGTGGCCGTCTTTGCCCGCATGTGCCAACAGGTTGACAAGAGCGAGATGGAGCTTGAAACAGAGATCCGCAGACTCAGCGCCAGGATTCAGCGCCTGGAGAGTGTCCAGAAACACTCCAAAACCCTCAGGTAGAACAGTCATGATGTGCGTGAGAGCGAATGACAGCTCATAGAGATAATTATCTTTAATTGAAAGCAAATCCTTGTCAATTGGTAATACTGTAGGATTAAGCTCAACAAAGGTGGGGCAGCATTATATAACAGCATTTTAATGTTTATTTGATATTTTTCTACATTACAAAATTGCATTTGTATTTTATGCTATATTTCCTGACTTAAAGCTGATTTAGTTTTAAATAGTTATATATATATATATATATATATATATATATATATATATATATATATAATTATATATAATTTTTATCCCATCTGTTAGTAAGACATTTGTAGACTGATTCTTCCAAGGTCTGCCTCGTGATGCGAGTTGAACAAAACCAGCAGAATTACTTTCTCGGAAGATGAAGATTAACAGCAAGTGAATTTATATAAATCCAAAAATAAATATTCCAAAAAAAAATATTGTATACAAATATAAAATAATATCAACATAATTGCTCATATGTAATGCATAAAGTATCTGTAGGCCACAATACATCTTCAAATTCAAAAAAAAAAAGAAAAAAAAAATCAAAGTTGTTAATAATGGGGAAGTCGTGTCCCAATGTTTAGAGAGTTTGACTCCTAACCCTAGGGTTGTGGGTTCGAGTCTCGGGCCGGTGTCCTGCCATTTTATCCTACCTGTCAGATTTTCCTACCCATATTTACTGCGCATGTGCACATCAATATCAAGTTCTTTTTCTCATGCTAAACAACGATATTTAAAGTATCTGCATTACTGTAAGAGTAGGTTTAGGGTTGGGGAAGGTGTAGATTTTAATAAAAATGCAATCTAATTGGTAGAAAAGAATATTTATTGTTGGTTTCCTGTAGCTGTATCCCTTCTAGCTACAACCACGAATATAACACATAATTACTGTATTTGCAGTACTGTAAGGGTATGATTAGGGTTGTGGTAGGTGTAGACGTTAATAAACCTTACAGTAGCATTTTTCGTTGTCGAATTGTACTACCCACTGTTTTAGTGGGAGGTAGGAAATCTGACAGCATAGGACAAATCAACAGAACACTGGCAATACCATGACTGAGGTACCCTTGAGCAAGTCATCGAACCCCCAACTACTCCACCGCAGCATAAATGGCTGCCCACAGCTCCAGATGTGTGTACACAGTGTGTGTGTGTGTGTGTGTGTGCACTTTGGATGGGTTAAATGCAGAGCACAAATTGGGTATGGGTCACCATGCTTGGCTGTTTGTTGCTTCACTAATAGTCCAGGTATCATTGACCGATATCAGTTGTATAGAACAAGATTTGAGAATGTGGCTTCATTCAGTACCTGTCTTGAACCTAGAACAAAACTTTCCCAAACAGATTAGTGTTAAGTCACTGTGCATAAACACCTCTAAGAAACATTATTCAGACAGAAAAACTTGCCACATAGACCTGATTTTTGTGGCAGGTCTCTAAAAAGATTGAACATCAACACTGGCTCAAACAATAGAATGAGTCCATCGGGCAAAATCAGGGGAGGGTTCAGGAAACTCGTCTATAATTTTTTTTTTTTTTTGCAGTTGTTAAGACAATTAGTTCTGAAATCACACAATTCAGTTTTACATGGTCTGAAACTATAACATTTGTTTTAGGCATAAAGCCACTGATCTGGAGTCACAACTGGAGTCTTTTTCAGCACAATATCTGCAGACTCAACATTAACTAGAGCAGCAAGAGACTGGAAATGAGTAAGACTGTCCCCCAGTGTTCAGTGCTGGAACAACCCAACATCTGCTGAAGGAAACATCACATGGAATGTGAACGATATATTTCAGTTCAAGATGTCCAGATTCCTCACTGACAACTAATTGTAGCAAAGTAATAATGCATAGACAATCTCTTGATGAAAAGCATTTATTGGTTACGACAACAAATAATAACAGGTTTTACTGCCACTGTACGAATACAAACAAATTCTGTTAAAAAACTAAATAAAAAAGATCCCACAGCAAGACATCATTGTTTTCTGAGCCAGCATGAAGTAAATAATACAAATCTGTTGTCAATAAAGCATTTAAAGTGAATTAAGAGGAATGTATGTTAGAATCAAGAGGCAGTTATGTCTGCTGGTTTTGTCCATGATATATACACACACACTAGGGAGGGGCAACTAATAATTACCGTATAAGTGAATTAAAATCAAAATCATCTGATTTTAAATCAAATAGTTACAGCATTTGCAGGACCATCCAAATATCTTGTCCATTACATCAGCAAGGATCATTTATTTTGCACCCATTAGGAAGTAGATCTATCGCTATATAAAATACATCAAAACCACTATGAATCAAGCACGCTTGCTCTTTGGTAAACCACAATTTGTTTGAGGGTTGGTGACAGTATGTTGTTAATATGCTTAACAGATTGCACTTCGGTTATTTGTGTCCTGTATGTTTATAAATGAAAAAGTTTCTGTAGCAAGTGAAAGCAAAGCTAAACAACACTTCAATGTGATACATCGAATCTGTGATCACGCTACAGCCAATGCTGCATTTACTTCTTTATTCACTTAAATTTTTAGAGTATTTAGAGTATTTCTTTGTATTATTGTTATCCATTTTAGACATTAACTGCTGCCAGTCTGCCTTGGGGTTTCAGTGCTGTAATTTCAATGCTTGTCAGCATAACCACCCCTGTAAAAACAACCTTGGTTAAATTCAAATTCAGAAAAACTAAGCTGTCACTGCCTTTAGCAAGAAGGCCAGCACGTGGAAAGCAAATGTTGTAAGGGAAAACTTCTTCAAAAAATACAAATATTTAAGCCTCACATCATAAGTTATGTGCTGAGTGCCTACTTTAAATGAAAGAAAAAGTGATTGCAAAGATCTGGATAATATAAGCTGCATCATTTAATACGATAGTTCTAACACAATCATTTTCACATTTGGAAACCACCTGCATGCCGATTTAATTGTCAAGTTCTAACTTAAAGGTCATGCATGATTTTTTATACCGTTAAGGATTTTGTAAACTTAAGCAAGCTGCCCCCCACCTCCCCCTCAGAGTCAATGGATTGTGGTATTGCTAGCACAGTATTTGATCTTATCCATAGGATAAGGCTCAGTAAGCTAGCTGAAATATCCATAGGATATTATGTTGCCTGCTCCCTACGATCATGTTCATGTACTTTATGGACTAACTGGCAAGTTCAGGTTGAACTTCAAATCTAATGAATGTTCTGGATTCAATATGAGCTAAGGTCAATCGTATTAGTCTTCACAAACACACAAAAAGCAACAATCATGGATGAATGAAGACACTTAGAACAAAACCAATAAACACTAAAAAATGCCATTAAAAAAGTATAGCAACTAAAGTTGCAGACTGTGTTAACATGAAACTAAATCATAGCGATATTATGATGTTGGTGATGACAATTTACAAAACCCAAATAATACAAATATAACTGCCAAATTTACATGTGCACAAATGCTGTTCACCATTTATTTTAATTGCAGGTGCCTCATTTTCCCAGAATAAAAAGGCATAAGTTAATTTACTTGTAAGTGTACTGTACATTGTTGATTGTTTTGAACTTGTATTGTATTGAGACGAAACATTTCAAGTCTTTTAAACGACTACAAAAGGCTATACCTGGAGGACAATTGGATGTCATATGAATTATGTTGGTTTTACTAAATCAATTCAGGTTAAAACCCTTTTTGCCTTCATTGCACTATGCAAAGTTCTTCATGTACCTTAATTACCTAAATAATAACTGCCTAAATGTTGTAAACACTCAAAACAGGAGGTCCATAACTTCCACGTGTTGGATGTCCTTTCATAACATAAGTAATTGCATGATTGAAATGAAATTTACCTGATGAACAGTAATGTCATATATTAAACTCTTGAAATAGCACAAAACGATACAGAATACTGAATGCAAACTAGTATTGGAAATGTAAATATCATTAATGTCAAAAAACTTGCCTGAAAAAAAAAAAAAAGTCTAAAACTAAACAACCACAATGAAAAGCATAACCTTTGTACATATTTTTATATGCTCACAAAGCCAGCCTGTACATTTATTCACACTGACTGGCACAAATTTAAGGTGATTACTGGTGGTTCAAGTGAAAAATGACTTGCGTTTAAGGCTTGCTTTTTTTGTTGTTGTTGTTTTACAGAAACAGACAGAGGGATTTATACCTTCAATACACACATTTGTGTCTAAATATGCACAGTGTAGCTTGTGGTCCATGACAGTTTTTTTTTTGTCACAGAGCTGAAGCACATTAATTCAAACGAGTGCAGAAACACCAGTGTGTGCAGTCTCACATGACTATTTTCTAGTGCAAAAGCATACAGTCCTAGCTAGGTCTTCATCTCAGATGGCAAGTGTTCATAGTGTGTGTAAAAAGGCAGACATTGTCAGAGTGGCAGTGACCAAGGCCTCTTTGTTAGGAATCAGGTTACAATTCCAGCCTGCTCATCAGTGGCAAAGTCACACAAAGCATCAAGGCCATGCTTGGTGTTTGGATCAAAACAAAAAGACTTAAACTTTACAGAAATAGTTTTGCTTAAAATGTCATCACTTACTCACCCTCAAGTTATTGCAAAACTATTTGATTTTTGTGCGTCCACACATGAAGGTGGTCCATATGATAGGTGTACTGCTCCATGTCTTATGAAGACATACAAAACATTTTTGGTGAATAACAAAGTCGTAATTCACTGATAACATATGTAACAGGACTCCTTGGAGTGTTTATGAAATGTTTCATTCTGATTCGACTCAGGAGTTCATTCAACCCACTCAATCTGGAGTCGCTAAATTTAGATGACCAACTTTGACCAAATTTCAGTCTGTTTCTCACTCATTCTTTTGTATGTCCTCAGACGACTTGGAATGCAGTCATCTGGAATACTTTCATATCCATTTTAAGGGTTTTTGGATCCATTAAGCATAAATGCATCAGTACTTAAATATTGTGATTTTTTGGAAAACAGCACAGTCTTCTTTAGAACTGTTCTTTTGATTTTAGCAGAACAAAAAACTGAAGTTATACAGGTTTAGAACAACATAAGGGTGAGCAAATGACAACTAATTACACTTGTGGGTGAACTATCCCTTTAACCATACATGTATCATATATTCAGCCAAATAAATATGCAAAGCAGCAAATGTCAGATAGTGTATCTAGTGATAGTAAAGACAGATGGACAGACGGGCTTAATGAAAATCCTTCTGTGCTGGCTGTAATACAGTTTAATACACTGAGTCGGTAGAGGATGGAAAACACAAGCTCAGTGGCGTCAGTGTTTCTCTCACAACTATACATTACCAAGCTCAGCCTGGATCATTTATGGTAGAAAAGAACCAACACTGATGCTACCTGATGCTAACTAAATTAAGGTAGAGGATCAAACACTTATGGCCTACAATACTGTGGCAGCCTAAACCCTTAGTTAATTACACTGGCCACTGTGTCTGGCAAAAAGCACTGTGATTCGGGACAAAGAAAATAAGCAGAAAAAAAAGGGACAGTTAAGATACCAATCACAAGTATCCACACACCAGAACATCCAAACACTGTCAGAAGTGCATATGTTATACATACAAGCACACAGAATTGCAGAAATATACTGTACACAACACAGTCTGTCCCCCACCTCGAGTCAGAGGTATCGCTATTGGTCCTCACCTCTTTAACTGACTGCAGGATGATGGGATAATGTGGTCTAAGAAAGAGAGAAGATGAAGAAAATTAGGGCATCTATAAGGAGGAGATGGAGAGGGAAGGGTCCTGTGTGGCAGCGGTGCACTACAGTAATTGTGTGATCAGAAGGCGTGGCTCCCAAAGTCCAACCCAGTGAGGTCAGTTCCATATCCTAAGGAAGCTGTCCCAAGAACCGGTAGCCACAGCCATGCCATCACTGGTTACCCCCAAACAGCTGACTCTGTTGTCATGCCCAGCTAGAACACCTTCACAGACAAAAGCAACAAAAACAGCAGAGATTAGTATCATACAAATCTTATAGCACATGACTAAGTTTGACTGTGCATTAGGGGTGGGAATCGCAGGGTACCTTACGATATGATACGAATCACAATACATGACTCACGGTACATCGATTATTGTGGTGATCGATATATATTTCTAAACAATCCTATAAATGATACATCATGATATCTGTCTAACTATGAAAACAAAATGCCTGAAAAGGTTAAGTGCAAGTTTTCTATCTTTAAGTCCAAACTGTTAGAAAACAGCACAAAAAGTATTTTTGTAATTAACAATTGTATTCTTTGACTTATTAAAAGCTTACACTTTTCTTTATTCTATTCAAAATGTATTAAGCAGTGTAACTATTTCAATTGTTTTAAAAGTAATGTAACTGATTACATTTGATTACTTTTCTAAATTTCTAATTTTAAACGAATGTTTTCAATACTTTTGAAACTTTTAATGCAGGCAGGGTTAACCTTACAGATCCCAACACTATTTACTTAATCATTTAAACTTAAATGATAAATATTCATAAATAAATAAATATTTCTAAGCACAGCCACCACAAAATCCAACCTTTGCACCTCTTTTTACTTTGAGATTATTCTGAGGTTAAATACAGATTTAAAATCATAAGATATACTGTAATTTTTAAAATCAAATCCCTGCAAAGCGATGTCAAAAAACACTGGCATCTAACAATGCCTTGAAAAAAAAAACAGTTAATCTTAAAAAATAAAGCATAAACATAAGTCAGTTATTGAATGAGCATGTGTGTCCAAAACTCGTGAAACATTGGGGTCTCACTTTTAGAGCAGTCAATGCAATTTGGGAAAGAAATAAATAAAATCTGTGAAAATATTCAGATGTAACCCCTTTGTAATCGTTAACATTTCCATAAATAACTATAATTTAAAGGGGGGGTGAAATGCTATTTCATGCATACTGAGTTTTTTACACTGTTAAAGAGTTGGATTCCCATGCTAAACATGGACAAAGTTTCAAAAATTAAGTTGTACGTTTGAAGGAGTATTTCTGTTCCAAAAATACTCCTTCCGGTTTGTCACAAGTTTCGGAAAGTTTTTTTCGAGTATGGCTCTGTGTGACGTTAGATGGAGCGGAATTTCCTTATATGGGTCCTGAGGGCACGTTTGCCGGAAGAGCGTGCACTCCCGTATAGCAGAGCAGAGAGAGGCTGTGCACAGACAATCACTGATCAGAGCGAGAGCGTCACGAAATGTCACAAAATGAGTGTGTTTTTGGTTGCCAGGGCAAGACAAACCTTCACAGATTACCAAAAAAAAAACAGCATTAAGGGACCAGTGGATGGAGTTTATTTTTACAGAGCATCAACGGAGTTGTGCAAGTGTTTGTGTTTGTTCCCTGCATTTCTAAAATGCTTGTTTTACAAACAAAGCCCAGTTTGACGACGTATTTGCGTATCGTTTATTCCTTAAGGATGATGCAATCCCAACGAAAAAGGGTCACGATTGTGTGTTGGAACCACAGGCGGTGAGTAAAACTGCTTAAAATATCTCTGCCTCCTTGTTAGTGCGTCCGCCTCCCATCGGAGACCCGGGTTCGAGCCCCGCTCGGAGCGAGTCCTTGCTGCTGCTGCTCTCGTTCAGTTTCAGCCTTCACAGCTGTCACAGCTTCCAAACGCTCTCAACGCAACTGGCGCTCGTGATTCTTTAGCTCCGCCCACACGTCACGCCTCCAGGTGCTCGCGTTTTTCCGGGAAAAATCGGTACAGATTATCTTTCTCTTATGAATATAATAAAACTAAATACTTTTTGGAGTTATGAAGGATGCAGTACTACTCTATAGGTACTCAAGATTAACATGATATTGAGTGAAAACGAGCATTTGACCCCCCCTTTAATTATACATTGTTTCTCAGTAACTGTAACAGATTTGATATATTTATTTTGTCATTTAACTACATGATTACATGTAACTAGTTACTCTAGGTAAGGCTGAGCTCCTAACAGTCATCAAGGCATCAAAATGTGCAAGTCAAGTCGCTCAAGTCAAGTTTAGCAAACCTACTGTGTTCATTATGTACACTGAGCACTGCAGTTTAGCCAAATTCCTTTTTATTTTTGAAATAAAACATTTTATTTTATTTGTATGAATTTGACTTTTGAGATTTACCAATTGTTATAATATCCATTTTGTGCTGGTCAATTATGAACAATAGTTATATTCAAACTTCTAGCAAAAACTTGAAAATTAAGTGGAGCCGAAAGGCAGATGCTGCAAATATTTGAATGGTTCCTCCCCTATACTCACTCTAAACTTTTGCTAAAATGCGAGAACCCTGTAAACATATATACTGTATATAGCAGTAGAGCTATTAGAGTGGTTCCTCGTCCTTCCCCATCTTCACAGACAACACTGTTCATGGTTGCTCAGAGCACTTTGGAAAGAAGGAGAAAATGGCACAGCCACGATTTCCATGCATTTTTAGATGATGGGAGCAGGAAAAACTATTCAAAAACGCCTTACTGTATTAATTATTTGGGCCAGTGTGGAAAAGGACAATAAAAGATTGTCATATTGATACTTTGTCCCACCCTTATGGTCTATGTAGATCACATATGTTCAGGGTTCCTCCCAGGGAAAAAAAAAAGTTAAAAAAAGTTACAATTTGCTAAATTGTACACTGCTGTCATTCAACTATATAAACACTAGTTTGAAGTAATGAGATTTATTGTGATTTCTGTTAGCCTTATCTTGTCTAATAAGCTGCTGAGCATGTTCATAACCTTTTCAGTCTGCTGATACACAAATTAAACAACCTAGGAAAGTTCCACAAAACAATTACGTAATGCTAATACCTGCACGCTCTCCCTTTAGAGTATCCCATACATTGCAGTTGAAGTCATCATAGCCAGCGAGCAGCAGGCGGCCACTCTTAGAGAAGGCCACGGAAGTGATGCCGCAGATAATGTTGTCGTGTGAATACATCATCAGTTCCTGGTCTGCACGAAGGTCAAACAAACGACAAGTGGCGTCGTCCGAGCCTGTGGTAAACGCATTACCATTTGGGAAGAACTGAAAACATGAGCACAATTGAAAATGGATATGAACATTTTCAAACTAACAGCAAGTATTATGAAAGCATTTAACACGCTCAATAAACCAGTATCAAACACGGATTAAGATTTTCTCTTCGACACTCACACTGACAGCATTTATATCAGAAACATGTCCCGTGAAAGACTGTCTGCACATTCCATCTCGGATGTCCCACAATTTTGAGGATGCATCGCAGGCACCTGACACAAAGGTCTTAGAGTCAGGGCTGAGTGACAGGCTCATCACATCTCCACTGTGCCCTGTGAATGTGGTGGTCTGCTGACCAGTCTCAATGTCCCACAGAGCACTGCAAAGGAGAAAGAGAGCTGGGTCACATTCAGTACAAGATCACCAAACAAACAACTGAAACTCATATTCAGACTCTACAGGGCTCCATACATGGATGGCATAAGAAAGCCTATAAGCTTTAAACTACAAGAGATAAAAAAAAAAAATAATAATAATAATAATGATGCCATATCTTAATGTCATAACATAAGAAAAATAAAATTACACAAATACTTGTGATAATAAAATGGCAAAAATAATAAAACTAACATTAGTTAAGATACTAATAAAACTAACAAAAACATAACTGAACTGTTCCGGTGAAATTTTCTATTATTTTTTTATATAGCATTTCTTGGTATCTAACGGAGCACTGTAATAAAAAAGTTTTCTCAGGTAATCAGAAATGTGCATAATTTAGCATCAGATAAAAATAAAATATAAATAATACGTTAAAATTAAAAGTTACACAATTTGATGTGCGTGCGCTGTACTGGTCTGATATAAAAAAAATGGTTGAAATGTCCACCCAAAAGAGAAAAGGTTTTGCTCAGCAAAAAAAAAAAAAAAAAATTGGTTGGGGGTCATCAATTACCATCCGAAGTTTGATTTATAGCAAATCAGTTCAAGCGTACATAGACAGCATTTTTAAAGGGATCATATGATGCAATTTAATGACGCAAATTTTTCCTTCCACTTTGGAGTGTTACAAGCTCTTGGTGCATTAAGAAGATCTGTAAAGTTGCAAAGACTAAAGTCTCAAACCCAAAGAGATATTCCTTATAAAATTTAACCTGTTAAATGTCACCCCGTCCCGTATACGGGACGCCTACGTTGACTATACTATATTACAACCAAATCTAATCTAATCTTGACAAACTATATATCGTTGGAAAGGTCTAAGACTCCCAAATATATATTTTACCAATATTTTTTGTTAAAAATTATGTAGGAAAAGTAATAGATGAATTTATGACAAGAGTGCACCCTCAGAAATCTACATTACGACATTGTGTGATTTCACCCATCCACTTTTATTAGGTGCAGTGATATTACGCAGTGCCTGAAAATAGTCCCCAGCAACTCTGTTATTGCTGCAACTACACAAACTAGCTGTGAAGTATTTTCAGGCACTGCGTAATATCACTGCGACTGCTGAAGCCATAGTACGGCAGCAAAGTTCCTTGATTATTGAGAATGAGAGTAAAGTTCCTTGCCATATCAGTCTAGAAAATCGCAACTTTTAATTTTCTCTTGGTCTTATTACACAATGTAACTCCAGAAGAGACAAGTTTTAAATAGGAAAAATGTTGAAACTCTGTGGTCATTTTTGAGCGGAGATGATCTTTTCAGATTCAATGATCTATACTAAGCTAAGCTAAAAATGCGACCGCCAGACCCGGAGATCGGCTGAATCGATTCAAAAACGGTAAAACTCAACTTGAAAATTCATTTCAAATATAGTGGAGTGTTCCTTTAAACCACATAAACACACTGCATTACACATTAAACAATGTTCGTTTTAGCAACGTCGTACGACCCCTTTAATAGTCAGGAGTCCTGCAGGTTATCAATATTAGATTTTTTTTTTTTTTTTTTTTTTACAGAAACACTGGATGACCAATGTGCCAAGCATCACTAATAGTCTATATGTTCCATTAAAATAAATACAATTTGTAAATAAAATGTTTGATGGTTTTGTAAAAAATTTAGTTCTGCTTTTCAATTATTTTACATTTGAATGTATGTTAAGAGAAAGCAGCCTGGAAAGACCGTTCTCCATGAGAACGTAATGCTAATGATAATCTCCAGAGCGTGCGCACGTTTGTCCTCGGGGTTCCTACCACACATCAAGATTTCTGATCACATCATGTTTCTTTAAACATGTTGAATATTTACGGTTCCCAATCGGGGCGGCTCTGATGTTCTTCCGATCAGGTTCGGACACTCATAACACACCTCACACCAAGGGAACATCTGATAAAATAATCTGTAGAACCATCAAGATATTCGGGATATAGCTAGGATTGTCGGAAGGGTGGAAATCGGCCCAAAATCAGCCCGATTATCTTTTGGTGTGTACCCAGCATAAGGCTGTTCTTCAGCACTTCAGTAAAATAGAAGAAAATATCTGAAGTACTGAAATTCATTTTTAAACTGCTGAGAGTCATTTTAACAGTTCCAGAACATTGAGGGAAAAAAAAGACAATTACAATACCGTTAAAGAAAAATAATCTAATCCAGGGGTGCCCAATCCTGTTCCTGGTGATCTACCTTCCTGCAAAGTTCAGCTCCAAGCCTGATCAAACACAACTGAAACCCAACTAATTAGGATCTGAAGGAGCACTTGATAATTACAGACAGGTATGTTTTATCAGGGTTGGAACTGAACTCTGCAGGAAGGTAAATTTCGAGGACCAGGGTTGGACACCCCTGAACTAGTCATTCAAAGTTGCGATGCACTCACCAAGTAGTATCTCCAGAGCTGGTGACTATCTGACTATCATCCAAAAAGCGACAACAAGACAAATAACCTGGTGAGGAAGAAAAAAAAATGTATATATCAGAACAGGAGTTTCAGCCCACTGCATGATAAATATGAAGACCAAAGGCCGGGTCACAACAAGACGACTTCAAAGAACTAGCAGCGACAAAACCCGACGCTGATGTCTCCTTGCTTCGGCAGAGTCTGGATAAAAAGTTTTATTTGAACATACTGCTCAGACTACGGCTGACTGCAAAGTAAACATCTGCATTCTGCATGAGAGGAATTAGCTGTCTACATCAGCAACTATCAAAATTATATAATTGTCATTTAAAGGAGAAACCATATCAAGGATACACGAGATACACAGATGTACGAAACGTAAACAAAGCAGTGCTTGTGTACCATTTTGAATATCAGTTAACATATGTTAATAACTTTCTTCATTTTAAGAAGCTCATGCTGTTATGGGAATATTCACATATTGGAATGCTTGGGTAAGATCACTTAACCACAGAACAGTCTTCTGTCTGTGCCGCCTTCATTTACTTGCCTGTTTTCATCGCTTTCATTTTAATTCTTGAGCACTGACTTGTTCACTAAACTGAACATCCAATCAGAGTTCTCATGATGACCCCAATGCCGATTCTCCTCTGATGTGAGCTCAACATGTAGAAGACACCAAACAAACTAGCCCAACAGATGCTCAACGACGGCCCGCCATTGACTGACTGGTGGCTTGGTGTGTCCCGGCACTGATGATGCTTATTCTTCTGACAGCTTACCTGTGTGTCCAGGAAGTTCTCTAGTGACTCTGACATTGCCCTCACGGGTTTTAAGGCTATAGATTGAGCAGATGTTGTCCAGGCCTCCGCAGGCTACATAATTCCCTGAGGGAGCATAGGCACAAGTCATCACCCATGATGACCTTAATGGAATGGCATGAATCTGGAAAGAAACCAAACAAATATTATAGCACTTGCTTTTCACATGTGTTATATGAAGAATGAGAGCCAATGCTGAATTCAGAAACCGCATGCTACTCCTATTATTTCTGCCATATAACAAAATGGTAAAATAAGTAGTATATTATGGTTCCAAATTTAGTACAAGAGCCAGGATGTACCGCAAATCCTCCTATGGGTTTGGAACACCAAGAGGCTTAGTATATGACAGAACTTATATGCAACCTACCAATTTCATTTTGATGATTTTAGAATTTTATGATTTACATTAGCGTTTTAGCTTCTACAAAATTTATGTTAAATTATTTAAATTTACTATAAATTTAATATACATTTACTATAATACTTTATTATTCTTTAAAACTATATATACACATTTCATCATTATATCATTATATTTGAGACATAGTTATTATATTCTTGGGTAATAAAGCTGTGCATTTTAGATGTATATTCACTTGTTGGGCTGGACTTACCTTGTTTGTGGTGTAGCTGTCCCAAATGATGAGTTTGCCATCTTGTGAGGCACTAACTAGTAACCTTAAAGTAAAAAAAAAGTGGGGGAGGGGTTAAAGAGTAAAGCATTGTTCATAGTACACATTACAGATGTGTAGTAAAAATACTACAAGGTGAACATCCAGACAATGATTGATGCTTATAACATGCAAAAACATGGCAAATGCTTATGATAATTAATGACAAACACTGCAAGCAAATATGGACAAAAACTCCACGCATCTAACAATGGCATCTCCTGCCTAAAGCACAGGTGGAGAAGGGGTGGATGATAGAGGGAGAAGAGCAAGGAGGAAAAGAAAGACTGGAGCAGGAGGCAGCCTACATAATCCGAGAACACCCCTGAGTTGTGAGAGGCCTGCTGAATTATTTATTGAGTGTACACTGACAGAGGTGCAGGGTTCCTCTGAGAGTGCCCATCCTCCAGCCCACTCAATCTCTTTCTGTCAACTGACCTAGAATCAGTAGCCCAGTGCATGGCGTAGATTTTGGCTAAATGGCCTCGGAGTGTCCGCCTCGTTCTCATCTGGATCCTACCAACTGAATCCAGACCAGCTGTAATCTAAACACACACACAGAACTCTTAATTTATAGTGACATTATAAAGCAAGCAGGGGACATTTCATCAATCCAAGGTGTGCTACTGATCACTCAAATGTGTGGAAAAAGAGCTGTATTTGTTGATTTGTTTAATGCCGATTATCTAAAATTAACTTAGCACTGACAGAAGTGCAAAATTAAACTGCTTTGAAATGTACAAGAGCCATCTCTTCCAACATAAAAATAAATAATCCAAACAGAAATTATGAAATCTTAAATCACCAAACCGCCAGGCAGGGGCTGAACGTTTAAATTTTGATGGAGGACTTGGCATGTAAGAGGTTGTTTAATATTTCAGTACACTTAAGAGCAAGTTCAGCATGTACGTCAGCAGCCAATTTGCATGTCTGTGCTGAGCTCAGAGAACAGGTGAACATAGATATGCCCCATAGACATGGGATAGTCCAAAACTGCTATTATAAGGAGGGGGACCCAGCAGGGATGGTGGCAGAGCTGCTTACCTGGGACAGGCTGGAGTCGCTGCATGCTTTCCTGGCATCCTGCAATAAGAACAGTAGCATGTAAGAGTGCAGTCATTCTACTGAAGAGGCAGAAGAAAACACATGCATTCTATTTCCTGGCATTCAGGAATACATAAAACATATCAAATAAAAATGAAAAATTTAAACTATTCCAATTAACAAAGTTGATGTACAGTAGGTAAATGCCGATTACCTGCAGCTAGGCATGGGAAATACAATCAAAATCTTATATCATGATATTTCACATTAATGGTATATCTCTCACAATATAGTTTTTTTCCTTTAAGGAAGGTTTTTATGGTATCAAAATGTTATGCCGTTTGAATTGGCTAATTCTCATCATCTATTTCAATATCATCAATAAAAGCTTAAGTAAAAATAAAAATAAAAATAAAGGGAAGGTGGGCTTCACCAAGCTTACTGAAGACAAGTAAACAGTGAAGGATAAAATAAGAACAAAGAAACTAATTACCAGCAATAGGACAAGAAATTACCCACTATTCTACACACATTTTGTCTCTCTTTTCTGATACACTCACAGATTTTTAAACAAGGGAGACATCCCTTATATTCACACACTGGCAAGTCATAATTACAATGTAAGGTGCGTTAAAGTCACTTTGGTAAAAAATGTGTATCAGTACGTTTACATATTTGTTATGAAGGTGCCGTAAACTAAATACATTTTAAAGTAACTGTACAATACTATTGTATTTTAAAGATGCAACAAATATAGTTTTAAAGAAAAAAAATCAAAAACGTCAATACAGACGCTACATATATATAGTTTTTGGCTACATCCATTGCATCCAACATATTTTCTCACTGACAAGCCCCCAACTCAAACTGAGGACTTGACAGAAATTTTGAGCTTCCCTTTATTAATCATACATTTTTTGTGGTGCTCATGTGCAATCAACTCAAATACAATCTTTTCAACATGACTTGAAAGAACCAATGTAAAATTAGCCAAAAGGTTTAACTGAAGGAGTGGCAAAATCTTTTGAGCTGACCAGAAAGGACATTAGTTCTTACTCTGATCTGATTGCGCAGCTGCTCTGCCTCCTGCCGCAACTGCTCCAGCTCACTCATGGTCCAGCAAGCGTTTCACTCCTTCTCCCAACTTTGACAATAGACAAAAACCTGCAATGAACACACAAGAACCAAGTCACATTAAGAAGTCAATAAAGGACTGCTTAATAAAAGAGCACTCAGGCTGGATTAATAATTTAAGACACTCACGCAAACAATTTCCATATATTCATTTGATTTTCATGTCACAGGTCCCACAGACCTAGTAAGACAGCCCCACTGGATAAAGTTTGTGAAGAACACAGAAAGTGCTCAAGCAGCATCAATCTTTTTACTAGACTGAATAGAACTAGGAACTGTATCATATAATTCAGTAGAGGAACCAAACACTCCAGCTGTTGCACTGCCATCTGAGAGCTGGGCACGCTGTGCTCCTTTGTTTAATGAGGGGTAGCACTGCTTGGCACTTGGCACTGCCCACTAGTTGATTTGCCTAAATTTGAGCTAACACCACCCCAATACGGAGGTTATACTGTATCCAGTATGATACTCACTCAAAGGTTGCAAATTGAACAGTTAGTGCAACTGTAATATCAATACAAATGGTAAATAACAGGACATCAAATGTTTTCATTATAAGGATTTCACACAAAAGCAAATTTTAGAACTGAGCATATCTTTTAAAAATCTAAGCTTTTTCAGATTTTGCGTTTTAATATTGCCATGTTTTCCATGACTCAGTTAACCTTACCTATAGCTTTCAGTGTTACTTCAGCCTAAAAGCAAACTGCAAACTGAATAAAATGCATAGAGAGCTGTCACATTAGTGGTTTGACACAATATGTGAATACCCCTTGAGATCACTGAGGTTTACCCTGACCTCTGTGAAATCTACATTTCAGCATAAGTACTTTTAGGGAAGCACTGTAGCATGACTGCAAGCAATGCTGCTAAAAACAGGAAGGCTGCTGGTCCCAACCCTAGTAAGCCACATTACAGGAAAAGTAAGCAATGATCAGTGTGCATTTTAAGTAAAGAACTTTCCATAATCAAACACTGTACACATTAACTGAGACATAATATTAGGAATAACGTACCCAGAAAACTCTGGGAGTTGAAAGAAATATTTAATAATGATCGAACTAGCTGGATTGACATTTTAATTCAAAATGTAATATGTACATTGGATAGTCTGATAAATCCTACTTAATCCAGATGCGTTAATCCCTTATTTAACCTGACACTTGCAGCCTGTTAAACCAGTCGCTATAGACGAGATAAAATATCTACAAAGAAACGACAATTTAGAGCGTTAATTGTTACATTCGTGTTGTTCATAGAGTTTAACGCGATTTAATGTAATACTTACATTACGTTACATTTCTCATTATTTCAAGGTAATTTAGCGAACTGTCTTGACAACAGATTCAATACCACATGTTGCACTAAACAGAAACCTCCCCTATAAGACACCATTTACGCGAGGCAAAAAAAGGTCTAAAATAACCTTTCCCTGTAGATTTGTCACCAAAGTTAATCACAGCGTTAAATTATGATTTGTTTAGTTTGGGTTAGCTAAGTGACTAGCATACGGCGAGTGTATCAATCAGTCACTTCAGACCACCACACAAACATTGACACATTACCTGATGTAACAACACTACAGAATCCTCCAACCGCCTGTAAGGGTGAGCAAATTCCTTATTTCAAAATATTAACGCACCCATTTCGTATTATTTATATATATATATAAAAAACAAAACAAGGAACCCGGAGCCAAATGTACTAGTTTCAAGGCAATTCACATAGCGATTACCACACCCATACTGATATTGAGAGCATGGCAACAATTGGATAAAGGGGGGAAATGAATTATTTTAGTGTTTTTTTAACAGAAAATATTCAGTTTCCTTGTGTAAATCTGAGTGTATTATGTCTCTTATTGGTTTTTATAGTATAATATCACGAGGATAATGTGTTTTTATCAAAATAGTTTGACATTTGTCAACGCCTACCTACTCGGGTCACCCGCGCTTGAAATGGTTCTGGCTATCAGCTTCCTCAATTATAAAAATGACTGAAGTAGTTTGATACATGTGGATACAGTGCCAAAGTCATTTGATTTTTTTTTTTTTTACGATATGCAGACCTAGAAGAAAAAATCTTTGAAAATAGACATGAGAATAAAAATAAAATTTAAAATTAAACATATGACTGATCTTTAATCTACAACTTTCAGAAAAACATGCTGATCAGTGATATAAATTGTACAGCAAATGGTTTTTATTTGTACTTTGTCACAGGATATATTCAAAAGATTCCCACTTATTTAAATCCACAGGGTACATTTGGGTGGTTGCCAATTTTCCACTTGTCAGAGTGAGTTTTATTTCAGAGGCAATTTGTTCATAAAAAATAATAATACATGAATAAGAATAATACATATAATAATATATTCATATATTATTAAGTTTGACTGCAATTATCATATAATATTTATGGTCAATATACAAATTTGCATTAGGCAGTAGTGACACGAATGAAGCCATCTGTGGCATGCCATGGGTTAACAAATGCAAACTACACAATCACTACTTCATTGTCTCACTCCTACTGATCTATAATGACTCTTTCTAGAGCCCTTAAAGGAGTAATTAAGTTACAAAACCAGTATTAAGTGACATTTAGTATTACCTAGTATGCTGAAGTCCACCGGTGAGAGATCGATCAGTGTAAGCACCCGGCTTCCCTTAGTAGAGTATGTGCTGATGGGAGCACTGTCACCAGGATAAGCAGTGGGGACTTTAGTTTACAGCCAGCACGTCTACACTGAGAGCTGCTGGTGACAAGGTGGGGCTGCATGGGGGAGGCTGAACAGTTAAAGTGGGAAGATGAGGTCTTAAAGAGACAGTAGATGTCACTGTCTGTTCAGTAGGTCAGTGTCATAACTGAGAATGTGTTAAACAGAACAATAAGGACTGTCCTGTGCATTTAATAATTAACCATTTGTTCACATTATCTGTGCGTACACACAAAAGCTACAATGATTCCTGAATGCGCGATCTCTACGTAATAAAAGCCTGTCAATAATTTATTAAATTGGAAAGCTTTTCCATGTAGTGCATTGTCAACACTTTCATTTCAAGTGCTTCATTGAATCGCTTGCCCTTAATTGTTTATATTCACAGACAAATGTGTACTGAATTTGCTGACTAAAACATGCCCGCTAGCTTGATTTATCACATCCTGCTGCACTAGATGAACATCATATTTGCATTAATGTATCAAATTTGATATAAGTTAGAAAACTGCTCATTGAAAACAGCTCAAATATCACAAAAACCAAATCAGCCTTGACAGTGAAAAGTCAAATTAAGGGCTGAGAATTTCCACACACACTATATACTTCCAAAGTTACTGACAGCACTAAAGGGATTGTAGTTACAAAGGAAGTATTTTGAGTCATTATATATATGAGGATGATATGACAGGTCATGAAACATGAACCTGCCAAGTCATCCACCTCACATCCTCGCTGTTCCCTAAAATCCTAAAGAAATCCGTAAGCTAATTTAAGTCATTCTCCTTTTCAAACACACAGCTTTATTTTTAGAGCCTTGTTAATGTACGGTGTCGACTTGGATAACCCATATCAAAACTAATGCTTACAGTATTTAAGGCCATCCAAGGTTTAGTCTTAATTTGTGTATGATATAATATAATGGTTTAAAGGTTACATTTGTACCACTGCATTACTTCAGAGAGAAGGAAAGCAGTGTTCAGTATGTGCCTGTTGGGGGTGCTCCTGTAACACCATTTCTAAACCATTGAAAGGTCAGGGATCACCATGTTCCCTTAAGTTTGAAATGAAACAGAGACATAATCATATTTTAGATCTTCTAAAATACAGCTTTAATAAATTGGTTATAAATACATCTTGATTATATTACATCTTAATGTAGGAGAGATTGAAAGAGACATGCATACATTTTATGACTGTTCATTTCATGAAATAATCTATTTCAGAAATAAATAAATAAATAAATTTCCTTCTGCATTCTACAATTGTAGTCAGTAATTATATTCATAGTTTCATAACAGCTCTGGTCATAGCAAAACTAGTGTGGTTTACTACAAGACAAGTGTCATCAATGCCCACATACTGTGCTCATACATGGCATATGATTTTAAATATTGTCATATATATATATATATATATATATATATATATATATATATATATATATATATATATATATATATATATATATATATATATATATATATATAGTATGTTTGTGTTGGAATTTTGGTCCGTCAAAAAATGTGTATTAATAGTAGTAGTTACATTCACTTTAGAGTTAAAATATGGGACCATAAAAAGAGGGAAATCTATTTTTGTGTATCATACATGCAATCATCAGATTTCCCAAATCGTTTGTAATATTAAACTGAATGTGCAATCTAATGAAGCAACTTTATCTGTCTTTGCCCAAAATTATTAAGATTATTAATGCTACTTATGTCTTTAAACACTGTGTCTTCTTCAATGCCCTTCAATTGTCTCAGCTAACTCCTATTACACCAATTTTACTAATAATGCATAGTGGCAAAATTATAAAGACAAAAGATTTTTGGTCATTTTAGCCTAAAAAATCAAACAAACAAAACAGCAATGCTAGTTTGCATAGTTATGTCTTCAATGAAAATATCCAGCCTATTAGTATATAAAGGAGCTGAAATCATAACTGTTCTCGAACATGGCTTCTTTATCTCTAAATCGCTAAAGCGATTTCAGTCACATGAAATGCACTTCAAACTTACCAGGCCAAACAACAGAAATGTGTGACCAAATGTTGTTCATAGATTTGTGAATGTATTTAGTCCTTTTAAACAATTGTGCTAACATAAACTCACTCACTTTCAAAATGATACTGATTTCACTGTGACCTTTCATGCAGAGTCTTTGAAGTTGCTCCCCACCGAGCCCTGATCCAGAATGCCCTGGAGCACACGGCATTAAAAGGGGCTTGCTGGAAGACAGATGGCCCAGGGAACATGCCCTGCTCGCACACCTGGGCACAGATCACCCTGAAAGGGTGTTGTGCCCTAAAGTGAGTTTCAACTAGCATTATTCCTTGCACTGCAGTTGGCCTCACTGTGTTTAACAGAGAATTAAATTACTTTATATATGGCTATACTTTTATCAGCTAAACAACAGTGCCACCTTGTGGTGAGACATAAATTACCATTGAAAGATGAACATTAAAAACAAAAGCTGAACTAAGATTCTTCAGAACTGGCCATTATAAATAGCTAGGTTTTAGAGAGGATTAATATTCAGTTCTAATCCACAAACTAAACTAAATTCCTCATATATTCCTCCTCAAAGGTTTGGTTCCTTTTTCTCAGATATACAAAGTTTTCAGATAAACTTAAAAATATTACAGTAAAATATAACTAAATTAAAGGAAAAAAAGTGCTTTTGCTCTCACTCTCTTTGACATTTATTCCTCTACTTTCAAAACCCATCACTTACCTATTCTGTTTGTGCTCTATACAATATAAACAGCCTCTTCAGTGGCCTTTGAAGAAGACAAAGGCTGCCCAAATATACAACAAAATTAGCTGTGCATACATTGCATATCAAATTGACATCCCATAGTTATTAGAGCCTAACATTGTGCCTACTATATGTGAAGGATAGATATCACAGGTCCAAATTTAATCACATGTCCATGTTGAAGGCCCTCATTAGGAGGTCCAGATCTCCCACACTGGCTGCCTGGAAAAGTTCTGGTTGGTTCATGAGGGAGAGGGCAATCCGCAGAGCTGCCCAGATGTTGCTGGACATCACCTGATGACTCCTGCTCTTTCTTTGCTGGTGCAGAGCTGTCAGGAAGTTGTTCACTGCCTCCCTGCAAGAGAGTCAAACATGCTAATGTAATAAAAAAAAAAAATGTTTTTAGCCTATTTATATCCACACTAAGGAGACAAACAGTTCTTTCCCATTAACCCATGCTCAGTGGTCCGGTTCATTACCGATGTGCCCCTAGGTTGATGCAGCTGATGCCGAGGTTGTATCTGGAACGGATGAAGCCTGGCTGGAGCTCTAGAGCTCTGGTGTAGGCCTCCACTGCCTCCTCACTGCGGTCCCCATTTGCCAGTGTGGCCCCGAGCCGATTCCACAGCAGATAGTCCTACGAAAATACAGAATTGGCAGAGCAAAGGACAATCAAGGACATGGTTTTTATGGAAAGTTTTAGAGAAAAACAAATGTTTAAAAAATGGAATTAAACACAAGAACGCTAACAGTGAATTCTACAGTATTATTTTATTCTGCATTATAAACACTGGGGATAAATAATTATTATATAATATATCATATCATAAATAAACTTTATTTCACTAGCACCTTTCATGCAAAGTATTCATACAATGCAGCTCAAAGTATTTCACAACAGAAAAAGCTTTACTTCACATAAAACAAGAAAAATACCATAATATAACTAGATTAAAAATGAAACCCAAAATTCTTCAAAAATGTAAAGGAAAATCCTCCTGTGTTTAGTTCCTGTTTCCTTTGTTGTTATGGTTTCTAAGTATGTTCTATTTTTTTTCTTTGGCTACTAATTATGTTCCTCACCTGTGTCTAGTTTAGTTTCTCATTATCCTGTGCATTTATACTGCTGAAGCCCCTTTCTCAGGATACTGTATACAAATTAACAAATTAGCTTTACAGATCTTTATTGGAAAGCCTAAAACAGTACTACGGGGAGACTGGAAGGACAGTTGATCATCCTTGCAGCATCAAACCATGTATAAGCATGTGTGCTCCAGGACTTGTTTAAAAACTTGCAAATGCCTTTATATAAAAATGTGGTAACATCTCACTGCAATAACTGGCAAATCTGGTGCAGTCCATGAGGATGAGATGCACTGTAGACCAAAAAGCAGCTGGTGGCCACACAAGATACTAACTGTTATTGTTAGAGTTACTGTTTTGATATTGAACATTTTCTGTTTAAATTTATAACAACCCTTCCCCCAAGTAAATGTTTTTATGCATGAACTACTAAATCAATGTGTATAACAGATAGCTGTGATAATTTTTTAACAAGATTACAATGCCCAAAGTGCTTTTTGACAGCCCTGTGAAACTGTATAGATCTGTAGCTTGTGATAATAGGACCTGGCTCACCTCAGGTCGGACAGAAAGTGCAGCATTAAAGGCATCAACAGCTTTGTCAAACTCTGAGCTGAGGTTGAAGAGCACACCAAGGCCTGTCTGAAGATCAGGGTCCACTCCTTCAGCGTTCTGCTGCACTGCTTCCTGATACAGCTCCAACACCTCCACCAGCTGAGAGCTGCACACACACACACACAAACCATTAGCAAAACACTGAACAAAAGTGAAAAATAGGCTGGGTGATATGATGATGTATATTGTGGAAACAATATAAATTGTCAACCAATATTAATTTTGCTAGCTGTGCAGGCTTAAAGCTATCAACATTTTAGAGAAACAGAAACAAGACTTGCTTAAAAGAGAACTCAATTTGGCAATTGCACACTGTCTGACAAGTGGGTTTCCTAAATGGGCAAATGAAAATGTCAAAATGGCAAGTATTCACACAAACACAGTTGATTATGTTATATTGTTACCTAAACACGGTAGAAATATTTTATCAATATATTGTATCCATGCATTAAATCTTAAAGTGACAGCAGCCTAATATACTGTACCTGCTGCTGTTTGTGCCATTACTGTTAATCAAACAACAAAAGAGGAGAAAATCACTCATTGCTCTTGACAGAATAATTTTCATAGCTTTAATAAGGATAAAAATTAATTAATTCATTGACAACTATATAGTGTTTTATTGTTTATTACATTTCTATAGTATATCATGCTAGAATACTACTGCTAGACATAACGTATGTATGTATTTGTTATAATGTTTGTCATTTGTATCTTTGTTCTTATCTTACTACTGATTGTTTAGTAAGTCTAATATATTTTCTGCAGTATTAAAACTGTTATTGAAACTGGTAACAAGAACTGTGAAATTCAACCATTTAAAAATTTGGTATCATATTTCTAGTAACAACCAAAAAAAATTAATAATTGTTAGGGGTGCTCCGATCACGATCGGCCGATCGTTATGCGCATCTCGTCAGTAAAGCCGGTTATTTAATCAGCGGTTAATTCCATCAGGTGCGTGATTTCTCATAGAGCAGCTGTTACTACACAGAGCCGTTGTTAATAGAGAAGATGCGCAAATCACATTAATTTTCAGCGTTTATTGGCCCATCTTCTCAGTTAACAACGGCTCTGTGTAGTAACAGCTGCTCTATGTGAAATCACGCACCTGATGGAATTAACCGCTGATTAGAGAACCGGCTTTACTGACGAGATGCGCATTAACGATCGGCGATCGTGATCGGAGCACCCCTATTAATTGTGATATAAGACTTTGGTCATAACACCTTCTCCTAATTTTAATATTTCAGTTAGTAGTTTTATCCACTATGCCACACTACTCCCACCTTTATTAAAACTGAAAAGCAAACTACATGCATATGCTTTATATATGCACTAATTAATTCACATGAGTGAATATGAATCATACCATCCGAGAGTGGAGATGGGGGATATTGAGGACCCTCTGCGGCGAGGCAATGGGGAACCATCTAGAGGGCTGCGGTCCTGGAGTAGATGTCTATATCTGGGGTTGTATCTGATCCAGCGGTGGAGAGCCTCACAGGCTTCGGGCTGCTGTCCTGTGTTGGTCAGGCTCACTGCCAGGGCCATCAGGGCCTTCAGATTGTTTGGGTGCAGTTCCAAACATCTATTTGAACAAAGACAGAACATTGCAAAATAAAGTGAGTTGCTGACTGTTTGGGGTGGGACTACAGTATCTGTTTGTCCAAAAAAAAAAAAGTAAAAAAAACAATAACTGATTCTGCGATTCGATTTGTTACCGCTAACTGTGCAAAAGTTCTCTTAACATATTTTGCAAATATAAGACATTTAACTCTGCATAAATAACAAAACCCCCATTATTGTCTACTCACCTCTGAAGACAAACAATGGCTGCCTGCTCATTCTCATTCTCTGCTTGTGTTGTACCCAAAACCTGCCAAGCCTTTTTAGAGGGAAAAAATGCACTCTTAGTTGAAACAAACGTCACAAAATTATTAGAGCAAAACAGAAATAAAAAGACTTGAATATATATATATATATATATATATATATATATATATATATATAGGTTTGAAGGTCAGTTTTCAATTAGTGGGGCTGCTGGTTTTCTAAAACAAATTGTTGTTCCCTCTCTTTATGTGCTTGGCCAGTGCATTTAATGGCATGTCACTCTGGGGGTGATGGCAGTGGACTTTAATGTGGCTTTGATTCAAGTTAAACAGATCATATTCATAAGCCATCCCAGAGGTTTACGCCATCTGTCTGGCATCGCCTTGGCTCATAAAGCATGGAAATTTCATTAAATATTTGATGGTGCTGACTGGGCAATAATGAGATATACCAGGGGATGTGAAGAAGAAATGGATTTGCGCTGGCAATCACATATGCTTGCTTTGGGCACTGAAAATATTAAGTCAGTTACTAATCAATTTTTTTGTTTGTGAGGTGATAAAACATTCTGAGTAATCTGTGTTGAAAACAAGAGATGATTCTGTTCTGACGAATATTCAGGGAAACACATGGCTAAAGGAGGTCCAGGCAGGTCTTGACTACATAACGGTTTAATATCACTTCGCCGAATGATTTCAGTTATTTCAAAGGTCCTTGAACCAAAATCCACAAAGATACTGACCAAGCAAATAACTATATTAAACAATAGGATAAAAATGACAAACTATTTACACGTTTTAATATCTAAGAGTGCATACTGTCTTTATCCAGTTCTCTCCTATACAAAAGCATACACATACATACAGTAGACATTCATGTACTCACATTCACACCCCTAGTAAAAATAAACGTATGCTATATTTATTTAAAATATATTTATTTCATACCAAGTATATAAATCCACTAACCTATTTACTGACATATCACTTAATCCCACCGGTCACAGTAGTGACTGTAAAAAAAAATTTCATTTAGAAAGCTCTAAAAACCTTACTGTCTGATGTGTTAGTGTATTTCCTGCAAATGTGGAAAAAATAAAGGGTCTCAATTAAATATGTGCAGTTTCACGTGATTAGTGCAAATTGTCACATGACCAGATAAGTTTACTTCCTGTTTGCACCATGATGGCGCATTAAAGCTCCAAAACTGAAGGCTAGTAAAGTGTCTTAACATAAATATATGACAAAGATGTTTAGTACACGTGAACTTTAGTGTGTCTAGTATAAATGTATGCATTCACATATATTTAGTTTTGTTGAGTGTGGTCATAGAATGAGTAAACATGCTGATGGTCAAAATAGTGACCAGTGCGATAACAGTGAACTTAGATATACAATATAAATCTAATTGGAGTTGCTAGTGAAAATGACAATGAAATGTTTCAGTGACAAAATATTCAAATGTTACAAAAAATGTACAATAATGATGTTGTAATACTCTAAGCGTTAATATAAAAAAAGAAATTACGTCATATTTGACAAAAAAAATTTGGGATTAAATGGGTAAATGAATACAAATTATAATTAAACTTAATTTGAAGTATTTATTTATTGCATAATGCACATTTTATAATATTATGCCTAAAATGTGTTTTAATGTCACTGTTATTAAGGATTGTGTGATCTCTGTATAATCTTTAAATGAAAGTACATTCAAATACATTTTTGTATTATTTTTCCTCACTAGGGACAGAAACAAACATGCAGAGAAGCTTCTAGTTTTAGACATATATTATAATATCCATATATTTTGCATACAAAATAATATAAATAATAATATATATATAAATACACACACATGCATGAATATATTTCAGAATTTATATATTTTAAAATTTGTTCTAATGTCTCAAATAATACTCTCATGATTTACTGGGCTTTACATGATTCTTTTGTTATGGTACTTGTGGATTGCAAGGATTCCCTTAATTGCAAAAGATAAATAGTGAACCATCGTTCTGTTTTTTTTTTCACACTTTTCTCTGTTTAATGCATTCTGAGATTGCCTTAATAGCAAAAGATGCAAAGCTGCCTTTGATTTTGACGTACAGTAGTACTTTACTGAAGAGCCTACAAGACTTCACACGCTAAAATGCAATGTAGGCCACTTGTGAAGTTTTGGAAAACAGTTACTGTGTAAGGAAGGTAATACACACACACACACACACAAATGCTCAATAAATGTCTTTTACCTCTGAGTCTTGAGGGTCTTGTTGGATGGCTGCCTCCAGTAGTAGTACAGCACTGTTCAGATCCCCATCTCTACATTTCTGCAGCCCCTGTTCATAGGCATTGGTGTAGTCTTTGTAAGGGTTACTGGTATGGAAGTAGTAACCCTGCAAGCAATAGGCCAAAAACAAGCTTAAAGAAAACAATCAAGAGTAAATATGATTATTTCAGTAAAACACTTGAGAGCAGGACTTATTGTAAGCATTTCATAAATCTGAAGCAGTAGATGGTGGTGTGTTTATAATTAGATCATGCCGAGGTCTTTAATATTGCAGTGAAAAGCACAGTTGGGCTAATCAGAGGCGTGGGGAGAAGAAAAGGGCACAGGAACTCACACTTCAAATGATCCACTGCAAAGCCATATGCCCAACATTCACACCATCCAGGACAACAATAAATACAATGAACTAAGACTCAAATGAATGCAACAACAGATCGATTCATTTTGCCACAGACTCTTTAAAAATAACTATTTAAAATAGTAAACATCACATTAAAAAATAAAATAATTAACACTGGGTATTCAGCTCCAGTTAAGCCAGAATTATATATATATATATATATATATATATATATATGTTAAGAATAAGATCTTAAGTTTTTCAACAACTGCACTTAGGAATAATCTTACAAACTTCTAGCAACCACCCAGAACACCCTAGTGAATAAATAGAAGAATCGCTGTCCAACACCCACCAGAAACACCATAACGACTACAAAGAAATGCCCTAGCAACTGGAGGCTGTATCTCTAAAAGAGCTGTAGCACAGGCAGAACAGTAGTTTTTGGCTGTATCTGAACATTCTCTATCTGTTTGGAAGCACACAATGACGCGGCATAAGAGAGAATTTTATATGAAAGACTGCATTATCCAGCATCTGGAGTCTATAACCTTTGAAGTGATAATCTACCACTGTATCAGTTCTGCCATCATCGAAAATGCAATACAGAAGGCAGTGATTATTAAAATACATTCATGTGGTGGTTTGGAACAGGGCTTTGATCAGTTAACAATGAATATAGTGGTTTCTGTTGGTTAAAGGTGTTTTATGTATTTTATGTTTTTCAATACTAGATGATAAATATAGCACATGTTTGCAGTTATTCAAGAAATATGCAAAGTCCACTTACTTGTTTCTCTAAAAAAAACAATCCTACAGCCAGTTATTCTACTTTGAAATGTGTATTCCATGTCGGAATGTCTTTTTCTATTTAGGTCTGTTAGATTCCGCCCACTGTCAATTTATTCAATAGTATTTTGGTACCCTGGGCTGCCAGTTGGTGGAAGACACAGTATATTGCAGCCATGGAAGCCAGCAAATGAACTGGGTCAGAGATTGCAGATTCTATCCAACCTAAAAAGCCTCAGCATCCATCTAAAAAGCTCTATTTATTATAAAAACCTTTGACCAGATATCAAAAGCCCCGCCTGACACGTTGACAAGGTTAAATCTTTGTGATGTAGAAAAAAATGGGTGGTTTTGCATTTTTGACACCCTTTTTGGGCCACCTTAGTTTTAAGGGAAAAATACATGGCAGTTGAGTTGAATGATTAATTTTGGCACATGGTTTGTCTTTAGGCATATTAAGAAATGGCACAAAGACATGTTAACATAAAAAAAAAACTTGATTTACCACCACAGAGGATGTTTAAAATTAGTAAAAAAAAAAAAAAAACATTAATAATCATTCATTATTTTAAATACTTTAAGTCATTCTGAGATCCTATTGGAATTTGCTATTGGGGGGGGGGGGCAGCCCGTGGTGGAGAACCACTGATGCAGAGCATTCTGATTGGCTGAGAATACCTTTTCAGTGGGTGAAAAGTTGACCGGAACCAGGCCTTCACTGTCAGGGTCCTCCAACCAGTTCCTCCGTGCCAGCTCCTCCCACTCTGCCTGCATTTTATCCCAGAACTCAGTGTCTGACTGTGGGAGACAGTTTAACAGCCCTTTAGGACACAGCCAATATTAGAATAACAAATAAAACGTGAACCTGTGGAGCATTACAGAGAGATGTTATTTGGCATCTATTTAATGATATAACTTATTCCAGCAGGGAATACTAAGGATAGACTTCATAGCATTTTAATTGCTATGTGTTTTCGATTTTAATTGTTCCACACAGGACAAGCCAGACTCACAATCATGCTCCAGTTTTATGAGGACATATTGTTTTTCAGCTATAAATGCTGCAAAGTGATTTGAAGCAGGAAGGTCAAAAGGTCAACATATTAATCTTTATGGATTCACCAGAATATAACCTGCAAGAATCACATTTATGATTGGATTACAGACAAACCTCTCAGCTTTCATACAGTATCTAGTTCTTATCAATCTGAGAGGTCAGCAGAAGCATCACACAATTTATGCATGAGTATTTTTATACATAGTTTTATGTTTCAAGTCAGATATATGTATTCTGGGCAGATTCTGATTATAGTCCATCATGTACAGCAACCCTAAAGGAAAGTATTATCTTAATGACTCTCTCAGACTGTGTAGATTTGTCTTAAAATTGTTATACACACACACACACATTCATAGAAAGAGAGAGATCACTAATATCAGAATATTGGGTAACACTTTATTTTAAGGTGACCTTATTACACATGCTTTATGTACTTAATAATACCAATTAATTATGCATAACAACATGCAAGTAACCCTAAACCTACTCTTAACCCTAACCTAACATTGGCTCTGGATCGGTCTAACGCATGAGTGAGTGTCGGAAATGAAACGTTCATTGCCATGATGGAATTTCAGCCCTGGAGACTTGATGATGAAATGGTTGAACTGGTTGATCGACAAGAGACTGATTTTGCAAGCATGACTGGAGTAGGACGTTTCAGTAGTAAGTGTCAATTGTTAACAAGTTTGTGGTAATTAAAAGATGTGATAAAACAAAATTATTCTTACAGCGTAGTATACAGCGTCTTCTCAACATGATGTAATGTCATAACAGAATAAGATTTGAATTTCTAAATACTCGTTTAGGCGATTCTTGAGCCGACTGTGTTTTTTTTTTTTTTTTTTTTGATAGACAATAAAAGGCATAATGGGGCACTTCAAATGTATAATTACAAGGACTCCTAAAAATAAAGCATTACCAAACAATCTTGTGCATGTAATCAGTCACTTGCACAGTCTTTGCTCATTTATATTTTCTTAAATTAAATTAAATTAAATTAAATTAAATTAAATTAAATTAAATTAAATTAAATTAAATTAAATTAAATTAAATTAAATTAAATTAAATTAAATTAAATTAAATTAAATTAAATTTAGCAGAAATCTTTAGCAGACGCTTTTATCCAAAGCGACTTACAGTGCATTCAGGCTATCATTTTTTACATATCACGTGTTCCCGGGGAATCGAACCCCCAATCTTGTGCTTGCTTGCTTGCTAGCGCAGTGCTCTACCAGTTGAGCTACAGGAACACTTAAGGGATACTGATCATGACAAAATGGAAAATCAGCATCACTTTCATAAATTAGGAAATTTATTTCAGGCAAACATGGCAAATAACCCTATGAACTTCATTCACATACATGAAACTGATCTAAAAGGCTTTTTATTCATCTATCTGTGCATTTGTGCATGGTTTGCTAGTGTATTCCACATAGTATTCTTTATTTGCCTATTTGGCTCCCTTAAGAGTACTGCTTGAATAACCCAGTTCTTTAAGCACCACTGACTGGAATATCTTTTTGTTTTTATTTTTGTTGGCAGCTCAAATTAATCTTACAACACAAAAACAATTGCTTAGGCTTCAACTGTCCACCTAAAGCCAATTCACAGAGTGTTTGCATTAAAGGGAAGAGAGGGGAGATTGCTGTATCCGTGATGAAGGTACCCACTGGATAGGCCAATTAATCACAGAAAATCTGCACACGATCATGTACAACAAACAGTAGCATACACACTCATCTTTTCTATTTGCATGATTGATACACTGGTATAAATCAAATAAATAAAAGTCTCTGTTATCAGCCCAATGGAATATGGATGATCAATCTTTTCCTAGATTGCCTGTGGTTCCCTCAAGCAGTTCTGTCACCATGACGAAGAGTTGCCATGCAGATGAAACACCGCAAGGGTTCTCCAGAGTCATTCATCTGTACTGAAATAATCACTAACTAGCACAGAAAACCTGCACACTAGCTTTATGGTTTCAACAACTGTTTTATTATTAAATGTGTTTATTTTAGCTTGAGGTTATAATATGCACCAGATATAAGCTTTTGAAGCAATTAATCAGGAAGTTTTTGAGTCCCTGATAAACTGGTAACACTTTCTACCAAGTATTATAATACATTATAAGGGTATTCTTAAGACATTATTATAATGAATGCATAATGCATTATAAAAAAACCTTATAATATGTTGTAACATCTCATGAACATTCATAAGAACAGTTTAAATATATTATAATATTTACTTATAGCTTTTAAAAGTATGATGATTTATAACACAATGAACACGTAGAATCCACATTTACATTAGTTATAATGTATTATAAGTCTCATATCTTGCTGTTTTCTTATGCTACTTTACTTAATGCGGTCAATGACAACTTATAAGTAGTGATAATAATAATATATATTGTGGCGAGTCAGCTGCCTTCTCCCTGGTTATCATCGGCACCCCATCCTAAATCGCTGCCCTTCACCAAGCTCCCGACAGGAGTGGGTGTGTGAGAGAGGAGGGTAGCTGGATGAGCCAGGGCTGGCTCACCTGACGTAAATGGAGCCTCATCACCACCCTGGTTTAAAAGCCCAACGCGCCATTGCACACTGGTGTCCTCGTGGGTCCAGGAAGGGTGCATTGAGGGATTGCCGCCGGACTCCGCCCCTTACCTAGACCCTTCCTCCATGATCACTGGCTGACCCACACGAACCCCACAACACAATGAGGACACCAGATCCCCTGTTTATTTTGGACACTCTCCCCCTTTGGCCACGTTTATTCCCTCTCTTTTGTGTAATTTTCTGTTAATAAAAGCCTCCCGAGGCCTGACGCCAGACCAACTGTCTGTCGTTGGCTCCTCCCATTACAATATATAAATTTTTTATCTCAAACAGCCATAAGATCAAATATCAGATCAGATGAGCTTGTAATATGACACATTTGCTTTGAACAATTTTTATTGTAATATCAGTTTAAGTATTTTGATGGTACTTAGGCAGCTGTTGATAAGTAACTCAGCAACTACATATCAACTAGAGGTCATTACAATATTACTATGTCTGCTACTGAAAATAAATTTTGATGGTCAACCAACAGATAAACTGACATAAGTGTCTTTGCAAGTATGTCAGCTTATTCTACCATACTAGATTCTACCATTCTTGAGCATACTAATACTGTAATGAGAGTTAGTTGGCATTTATTTGCAAAGTTGCTTATAGTCGATTGATTAAGGGTATCATCAAAATAAAATTGTAACCATATAAACCATTGCATTTTTTCAGTTTGAATATTAATTAACGATAGCTCCACAGAAACACTCAAATAACACTCAACATCTAACCACTCAGCTGTATAAGATACTGTGTAGATCTTAAACAATGTCAAGAATTGATATAGTCCATTATACTGTAAATGAAATAGATTTAATATGGTGTTCACTGTGTTATTAATAATCATACTCTTAAAGGGGGGGTGAAATGCTATTTCATGCAGTTTTTTACACTGTTAAAGAGTTGGATTCCCAGGCTAAACATGGACAAAGTTTCAAAAATTAAGTTGTACGTTTGAAGGAGTATTTCTGTTACAAAAATACTCCTTCAGGTTTGTCACAAGTTTCAGAAAGTTTTTTTCGAGTATGGCTCTGTGTGACGTTAGATGGAGCGGAATTTCCTTATATGGGTCCTGAGGGCACGTTTGCCGGAAGAGCGCGCACTCCCGTATAGCAGAGCAGAGAGAGGCTGTGCACAGACAATCACTGATCAGAGCGAGAGCGTCGCGAAATGTCACAAAAGGAGTGTGTTTTTGGTTGCCAGGGCAAAACAACCCTGCACAGATTACCAAAGAAAAAACAGCATTAAGGGATCAGTGGATGGAGTTTACTTTTACAGAGCATCAACGGAGTTGTGCAAGTTTTTGTGTTTGTTCCCTGCATTTCTAAAATGCTTGTTTTACAAACAAAGCCCAGTTTGACGACGGATTTGCGTATCGTTTATTTCTTAAGGATGATGCAATCCCAACGAAAAAGGGTCACAGGCGGTGAGTAAAACTGCTTAAAATATCTCTGCCTCCTTGTTAGTGCGTCCGCCTCCCATCGGAGACCCGGGTTCGAGCCATGCTCGGAGCGAGTCCTTGCTGCTGCTGCTCTCGTTCAGTTTCAGCCTTCACAGCTGTCACAGCTTCTCAAAGCAACTGGCGCTCGTGATTCTTTAGCTCCGCCCACACGTCACGCCTCCAGGCGCTCGTGTTTTTCCGGGAAAAATCGGTACAGACTATCTTTCTCTTATAAATATAATAAAACTAAATACTTTTTGGAGTTATGAAGGGTGCAGTACTACTCTATAGGTACTCAAGATTAACATGATATTGAGTGAAAACGAGCATTTCACCCCCCCTTTAAACCTATAACCGCAAATACGTAAGTATTATGGTGAATTATACCATATTTTTCGGAATATAAATTGCACCTGAGTATAAGTTGCATCAGTCCAAAAATCAGTCATGATGAGGAAAAAAACACATATAAGTCGCACTGGACTATAAGTCGCATTTATTTAGAACCAAGAACCAAGAGAAAACATTACCGTCTACAGCCACGAGAGGGTACGTGCTGCTCAGTGTAGGCTACAGGGGCACTGTAGACGGTAATGTTATCTCTTGGTTGATTTCTTTTATCCATGTCAAATTAATTTTGATGAATAAGTCACACCTGACTATAAGTCGCAGGCAAGGACCAGGACCAGCCAAACTATGAAGAAAAAGTGTGACTTATAGTCTTGAAAATACGGTAATTGCTGTTATGATTAATCATGAGTTGATATAGCATATTATACTGTATGTTTTTTTTAGAATGCATAATGCATTCATTTAATTATGCCTTAAGAATACCCTTATAATGTATTATAAATACGGGTTTCATTTGTATTCATATTGGTGTAATAAAATGCAATATACAGGTTAACGGTCTCAGATTCGCACTGTTCACCCATCACTGCCATCACTCTGCTACTCGGACTAATCATATGCACCTGTCACTCATCAAGGACACTATTTAACCTTCTCTCACACTCACACTCATGGTCTGGCATCATATGCGTGTACTTCACTAGCTATGTTTCCAGCCAAAGATTTAAATTTGCATAACTGGAATATTGCGTAAAACATATGCGAATAAAGCACATTTTCCACAAACGAGTCAAAGAGAACAAAATCTTCACTTCCTGGTAAACTGTGGCAATATAATATCACTAATATTATAGGAGAAACCACTGAATATAATAATTTTCATATATGATATAAATTACTTGCACCTCAGAGCGAGCAGGTGTAACACAATAAATGCTTTCGTAGTCGTGGAAGACAATTATACATAAATACTTTGACGACAGACTCAACTTCATTATGCTATCTAATAAAGGCATCACTTAGTTGTTCAAATATAAATAAGCATTTTGTTTCCAAAAAAAATAAATAATAATAATTGCCAAATGCAATTTTTCTTTATGAGAATTCTTATAATAAAAAAAGGTAAACACTGAAAATATAACTACAGGAATTATGTTCAGTTAAATATGTATCATGGTAGAAATAAATTCTAGAATAGAACAGAATAGAACAGAATAGAAATAAAAATCTAATTCAAATATAAAAGCATACATTTTATGGAGTGTGCTATAAAAGTTAAGGTAGTTTAATATAGTTTTAATCATGATATTGATTGGATCTTAAGTGTCATTGTTTATTATAGCTGCAGTACAGAAACACTGGTTTCTTTACTGAGCACATCACTTTAAAATGGATGTCTTATGAATATTACTGCCCAATAAGCATCTCTGGATGGAAGACTAGAGAGGTAAGAGCTGACATCACCACAAAGCAACCTCTTTGAGATGTCATTTGTGTTGATGCTGCACTCCTAGGCTAAAAATACACCAATTATGCAGTCTTAACTTACAGGGTGAGACTGACCTTACAGACTGCAAGAAACTGCAATTCCCAGGTGGCCAGATACATTGTGAATAAGCTCTGAGGTATGAAGATTTATGTGGTTGCCCAGAAGATTTTTCTAAACTTTTCAAATGAAAAAGTATCTGTGATTTTCTTCTGTTAAAATGTGTGTGTATTGTAGGGACGGAGTCTCACCTCCACAGCAGCCTTGGCTCGAACAAACTCCTCCTCTGAGTGTTGTCTCCCCAGTAAAGTATCATCCAGCTGGGGCCTCCGCCGCTGCACACAGATGGTCAAACACATGCAGACAAGATCAACCATCAGTCGCTCTCTACCATCATCTTTGTCCTCAGATCATGCTGAATAAGCAACCTTAAGGTTATGGCCAATATTAATTTTTAGTATACAGTGGCCCCAAAAAGTATTTGAACACTTACGCAAAAGAGGCAATAAACTATCGAACCAAGAGAAATCTGCAAATAAAAGATGTTAAAATCTTTCATAAATAATTTGTCAAGAACTAACAAAATTTTATTGCCATACCGGGATTTAAATTGATCTGAATTCAATGTGATATTTAGTGGATGTGCGATGCTAGATCCTCTCAAGTTTACACAGATGTTCTAGCAGAGTAAACACAGAAGATAGTTATTAAAGATTGGGTAAATTTTGCCAAAGTTATTTAAAAAAATAAATAATATTAAAATATGCTACTCAACCAATTTCCTGTGCAGTGAGATTTAGACATTTTTTGGTATGGCCACTGTATATTTTTTCAGTACTCAGTTCATCATTAAAGTTGTGGGCAACATAACGGTTTTGTATGTAGTATTGCTATTTTTTAATCCTTACTAATATCTGAGAAAATAAATAGAACATGTCTAGAACACTAATAAAACAATACAGAAAAAGAAACAAAAACATATTTTTATGCACACTCAGGAAAAGGGTACATGAAGGTTAAAATCATGTACTTAAAAACAACTATTTTATCTCTTTCCATTAACTGTACCTTAGAAACATGGAAGGCTCTTTAGAGTAGCATTATGTAACTGTTACATACAAAGATATATTTGTCTTTCCTCAGGTAACTCAGCTTACTATTTTGATTTAGTACCTCCAGTATTAGATTTTTTTTTCTAATGGAGCAATTTTGTCCCCAGAAGGCCTTAGTAGGAGGGGTTTGTACCATTTAAGTGCACACAGGAATAATTTTCTGAGTGTGAGGGGAGATGATGATCAATACTGAATGCTGCCGTAGTCTTTTACATGAGATTAAAGTATCATTAGTGTGTACCTGAGGGGCCGGCCCAGGGTCTGACTCCGTGCTAATGCTGAGCTCCAGGGCACTATGCCTGTTAGAGAAATCTGTTTTAAAGTCTGCAGACCTGAAAAGGATGAGATGCTGTAAATAATGATCTTACTGCTCACAATAATGATAATGATAAACAGAGGCAACTTAATTATTCAACTTAACTGAACAACTCAACTCTAATGTGATACTATTAAAATGCATTTTATTTCTTCATCTTTATAACCAATAAGTAGATTTACCCCAAAGCTCACTAAAATCAGAGGTTCAAAGACGAAAAAAAGAGGCCACTCAGGATTATTTGAAAAGAAACTGAAAAAATATGTAGAACAGACTTAAAATGTTCATTTCCATTTATAATAATGGTATGATGTAATTAAGGACAGTTCTTCGAAAAATGTTAGTGACACAACTGTCCAAACGTGTTGAGTCTAACTATGTGTTATTGTTAATTTGTTATTGTTATGGTTAAAATAGCTTATTAAATCTAATTTAATGGTTTTGGGGAATAGAAAGTAAAAATTTAACATGCATTGAAGAGTTAAGCACACCTTGTGACCAATGTTCCCTCTAACGTTTTTTTCTTGCGGAGCAAAACTTTTCTCCATTGAGCAGCCATTTCTGGCAACTGAGCTAAAACATTCATTTTTTAAACCCTGTACAGCCTACACAACACTATTCAAAAGTTTGGGCAAGAAATCTAGTCTTTCTTTTTTTAAGAAACTTAAAAAAAAAGAATTAAGAAAGTTAAAGAAACTTTATTCAGCAAGGATGTGTTAAATGGATAAAATTATTGATAGTGAAGACTTATATTTCAATTTTGAATAAATGCTGTTCTTTTTTTACTTTTTATTCATCAAAGAATCTAAGAAAAAAGTAACACAGGTTCCAAAAAATCAGTTTCAACACTGATAATAAAACAGCATATTAGAATGATTTCTGAATGATCAAGTGTCAATGAAGACTGGAATAATGATCCTGAAAATTCAGCTTTGCTTCACAATAATAAATACTATTTTAAAGTATAGGTATTGAAATAGGAAACCAATATTAGAAATTGCAATAATATTTCACAATATCACATTTTTTTTCTGTATTTTTTAAATAAATACATACTAGATGAGCAAGAAACTCCATTAAAAACAAGGTAAATTATTTATTAGGTATATAATATAGGCCTATATATAACATAATATAATACAATATCAAAACAAATGATTTAAACCGATAAAATAGAATAAAATAGAATAGAATAGTATAGAACAGAACACAAACTGAAGCAAAACTAAAGCTGAGATCTGTAAGTTATATACTGTGTGTGTATATATATATATATATATATATATATATATATATATATATATATATATATATATATATATATTAGTGGTGGGCCGTTATTGGAGTTAACGTGCTGCATTAACGGGAGACTCTTATCGGGCGATTAAAAAAATATCGCCGTTAAATCTATTCTCAAATTTGGGTTGAGAGCTGGGTCTATACTAGGAGAGCTATGATGACTTTCACTTTGATATTTTAGCGCGGATGTATACCTAGCTGAATTGCACTGTAGGGGGCGAGAACGAGTCTTCGAACCTGTGTGTATGCCTACTGTGAAATAAATTACCACATCAAACATGACTTGCTAACATGGATGCAGCTGAAGCCGCCGTGTTTGCTTCAGGGAATTTTTTTTTTTAAGAAGCTTCCCAATGGAAACCTCGACAAAACTCACACCTGTTTCACACATACTCCGTCTGCAGTGCATATGCAGTCCATGTGCGTTATGTATGTGGTGCTGAAGCAGCACGGACTCCTTGTGCTTTCAAACAGGACGCGTTTGCAGTCCACTACTCGGTACGTAAACGATCGCTGCACTGCTGCAGATACACCGCTCCTCGAATGCACTGACGGAGCACAATCGCGTGAACGCTGGAATCCGTTAACATGGGTGTGTAAGAAAATACGAAACACATATGCACTGCAGACGGAGTATGTGTGAAACAGGCATAAGGTTGTAATTAGTTGGAATTAGTTTACAGCTTTCTCAAGCAGTTTGTGATGCATTTTGGAAACAGGAGATGAGCCCCTGGTCTAATGCACCAACTGGCTTGAGAAACCTGTTATAAAAGACTTACTTGTAGACATTATTTTATTTGGGTAGCACACATATTCTGAATGCCTTTGGCAGAATTCAAATGAGCCATTTTAATCTAGATTAATCTAGATTAATTCCAAGAGTTAATTAATTAATTCCTTACAGTGAGATTAATCTAGATTTAAAAAATAATAATCTATGCCCACCACTAATATATATATAAAATGTGAATTCTTCTATAGCTGTCTAAACATCACTATGGAGTAGTTTGCACAATACACCTGTGTGCCTATAACTAAATGTCTCTGAATTTTGTTACCATTCTGTGCCCATCCTCCACTATTTCCAGCACTTAACCAAGCCACTCTTCTTTAATACATGATGACATGTCATTGCATTTGCTTTGGCTCTTGTGTTGAGTGCACCGCAACCATTGAAGTATTCGGTTTCTACAGCGACTCATTTGGTGCACATTATGTTTCTATGAAACCTGTAAACCACATTCACTAGTTCTAACTCTATAGCGACATCCACTCTATACAAGTTTGCCCGAATCATTGTGAATCTTTCGCTTTAACTGGAATTCAATCAAATAGCTTATCCGACTATTTTTTATTTTTTTGCATGTGCGCAGCACATTATTTCTTCTGCATGGTGCAAAGTTTAGAGGGAACATTGCTTGTGACTACATTAAATACTAAATATGGAAACATATTGTACATCTGGTTAGGACACCATGATAACATATGCACAGTGAGATGGAAACTTGACCATACCACAAAAGCTCACTAGATGAATGGTTGGAGGTGCACCTCTTCCTCTCATATCTCCACTTCCGCCCTCCATTCAAGGCACTGTCTGGGTGAAGGCTCACCTCCTCCCATTTCTCCAATGGTGAGCTGCTCACTGGAGACAGGACAGTTAGTATGGAGTGTGACAGGAAATAAAACTGATAGGCTGTCACAAACTCTGCTTTAAATGAAATGACACATAGGTGCAAAAAGTAGATTAAGGCTACCCAGCAGCAGATAAGGATACACCTTACAGCTCAAGGCTTGCCTATTTTAACCAGGCTATAGCCTGCAGCTCACAATTGATTAAAGCAGTTGGGCTGTGGAATGGTAAATATAGTACAACAGGGGAAACATTGCAATGGTTTAGCTTACAGAAGCTTAAGGCGTAATCTTCTGGAAATGAATTTTACAGTGCAAGTTGTTAAAGCTTTCCAAAGGATTAAAATAAGCCAGTGTAGCGTTTCATTTTTAAACATTTCTAGCATAAGCTTGAGAAAAACTAAAGAGCTAAAATAAAAATTAATACATTTCTACTTGGGGCATCAGTGTTATGAAAACCACAGTTCTGTGTGTTTAAACAATTTCCATAATTTTCCACCAATTCAGTTCCACTACTTTAAATCTAATAATATGCTAATGCTAAATGCAGACTGCTTACTGATCAAGTGGCCAATGGGATTAAAAAAAACAGACAACAAAGAGCAAAAATTTAATTACACTGAGAGCCTGGATTAAATCAGCTGTTAGTTTAATCATAAGCACCTCTTAAACTGATTAAAAGAACTTTACACTTAAATCAATTTCATAAATGCAGGCCTTTTTATAAATTATAAGATTACAACTTGCCTAATGCTCTAGAGGGTTTTATGAATTAACATTTTTGCTCATGGCAGGGAGATACAGCTACAATATCTATGCTGTCTGGGTCAACCCAGGTAGATCATAATCATCATAATACCATATATAATACTTTTTTATTACCGGTATTTATTTATTTATTTATTGCATCAGATTGTAAAGTCAACACCATCAAGTCTCCGTAACCTCTGAATTCACCAAAAGTAAAAGACATCAAGGCAAAACAAATTTCAAATGACAACTAAATTGAATAATGGCGAATTTTATCAACATTCCCAAAGTTTCTTTCATTAACAAGCAATATACCTGAATCTAATGAGGCTCTTTCTGGGTTAGAACGGCTGGGAGATGATGGCTCTGTCTCCACCTGGATTAGCTCCGTCTCTTCAGTCTTCTTCTTGCGAAGGCTACTCTTACAGAAACCATTCTTACGAGACCCACGGGGACTCCATCTGTCCCAACTCCACCTTCTCTCACAAGGTTCACGCAAGTCCACCAAGTCTAAAGCTGTGGACAAGACTAAAGAATATGGAAAATAACATTGCCAAAAAGAGTCATTCAGAATGAAAACCTATGTTCTTTTATTTTATTAACCATTACATATATTTATGGGTGAAAAAAAATCCAATCGTTAATAGTGGAAAAAAATGATACCTAAAAAATAATATTTTGAAATGAGTTAAAAGAATTTATTAGAACTAAGGGGCAAGCAACACCAGTTGAAAACTACTTCATGTAAGCAAGGGATAAAAAATACTTTTTGTGCCTAACAGCTATGGGATAGAGGAGGAGAAAGGCAGATGAGTGAGAAGGAGAGGAGGAACAGATGACAGAGCAGTAATTATGTGGGAACCTGCTGTGTTGGAGGTGACTGGCCGTGTGGCTCCATCACTCTTGCTCTCACTCTGGAAGTCATCAATAGAAGGGCTGAGTAACGGACGGCTCTCTTGCTGCTCACTACCCAACTGCAACACATAAACCAAACAATTTGCACTTAGCATGCACCCATTTCCACAAAATATTGATCTTATTTGTAACATTTATGTAGACATTTATTTTGTTTCCCATTAAATGTTTTTTGGTCAAGTCAGTATTTATTTTAAGTTTCTAGTTCTTGTCATACCCCTTTTTCTTAATATCTTGTCTTTGTTTTTCACCACTCTGCTAAAATAAAACCTACGCTTGTAGGTTGATTTGGTCCAAAAGTGAAAATGCTGTGGCGCTATCAGTGGTCAAGGTGGTCAAAGTATGGCATGTTAGCATGGACCAGCTAGCCCCTGTTGGTAGACGCCAATGTTGTGCAAGATACTATTTCCCTGCAAAGACCTGACTTGGACCCCAAAGCAATTCCAGTGGCCAAAGTTTTTTATTGGTAGTCTATTTGTGACTCACTGGAAATGAGAGAAAATCACCACATTTTTATTAGTAATGAAAATATGTAATCAGTGTAATAACATATTTAATTCATGTAAATACATATTGCAAATCACAGTCAGGGCTGTCACTAAAATTCACAACTTTTCCAGGTTGTCCCCCTCTCCCCTGAGCTTAATGAGGAAAAAACGGTCAAAGAGGACCTCAATGGACCCCAGTCATCATAGGACACGGAACATTGCTCCTGGTTGTCCACGTAACAATGGCAGTGGTCACAGTATACTACAAACTTTAAAATTTGTCAAATTAAACCGTTCACAATTTTTTGAGTTTCCAGTTTATGATGCAGTCACAATACCAAAATATTAGCAAAATTCCACAGGCTAAAAGCTTTACTGTCAATAGTGTCATGGTACCAGAAGAGAGATGAGGCAAGGACTCAAATGCAGGAGAAGAATGTTTTTTTTTTTTAATAATAATAACAATAAAAAAAAAACTACCCAGAGGGGAAAAAACAGGCAGGCAAGGAACAAGGCAAAGCAAAGCAGAGCAAAGCAGCAGGTACATACTACACATACTGTACAAAAAGTACTTCTGACATATAACAACGGATCAGCATAGGACTGCAGACACCTGGAGAATAAATAGGGAGATAAAAAAAGTGGGTAATGAGGGAGACACAGGTGGAGCAATAATGAGGTGACAAGATGGGAGGGGACAGACAATATGATAGGAGAGAGCACATGGCGCCAGACAAACACAACACAAGCCATGTGCTCACACAAAACCACAGGAATGCCCCTTTGGTGGCCGTCTTGGGCACTCCAGCTGCAGACTGTAACTTTACCAATCCCTTGAGGAACAGATTCCAGACACTTCACCAAATGTCAAAGGAATCCAGGAGTGAGGGGCAATGGAGGTGGACAAGGGGGAGGGAGAGTGGGCCAGGCCCATGTAGGGGAAAAAGACTTGAATCCGGAGGTATAGTAGATCATGGAACCAGGATGGAGTGTAAGCCCACAAGGGCAGAGCAGGCGGAAAAGAAAACAACCACTTGAGAGGAGCTGAAGTAAATAAGTTGAGTCTGAAGGCTCCCAGACTCGAGCGGGTTCATGAGTGAACTCTCAAGGCTCCTGGGATTGAGCGGGTTCATAAGTGAACTTGAACTTCCATGTTACCTCCGGGAGATATCATCAGCTCTATATGATACATGATACTCAGCTCTATATTTCTTCGCGACTCGGAGAAACATACCAATTTGAAAAATGTATGGAATGCATAGTCGATATAAAAAACTGGATGAGAAGTAATTTCGTATTGCTAAATTCTGAATGAGGTGTTAATTATAGGACCTAAAAACTTTGCATGTAATAGCCTAGAACACTGTATAAGACTTGATGGCTGCTCTGTCAATTATTTGTCATCCGTTAGGAACCTAGGTGTGCTATTTGATTTCCTTTGAAAGCCATATTTCTAGCATTTGTAAAACTGCATTTTGCCATCTCAAAAAAAAAAAAAAAAATTATGACCTATGCTTTCAATGTCAAATTCAGAGACGTTAATTCATGCGTTCATGACCTCAAGGTTAGATTATTGTAATGCTTTATTGGGTGGTTTTTCTGCACACTTAATAAACAAACTCCAGCTAGTCCAAAATGCAGCAGCTAGAGTTCTCACTAAACCAATATGTATGACCATATTAGTCTGGTTGGTAACACTTTAGAATAAGGTTCCATTAGTTAATGTTAGTTAATGTATTAATTAACATGAACAAACAATGAATAATACATTTATTACTGTATTTATTCATCTTGGTTCATGTTAGTTAATGAAAATACAGTTATTCATTGTTAGTTCATGGTAATTCACAGTGCATTAACTCATGTTAACAAGCACAACTTTTGATTTAAATAATGCATTAGTAAATGTTGAAATTAACATGAACTAAGACTTATAAATGCTGTAGAAGGATTGTTCTTGCTTAGTTCATGTTAACGAACATAGTTAACTAACATTAACTAATGGAACCTTATTCTAAAGTGTTACCGTCTGGTTTTGTGAACACTGCACTGGCTCCCTATCAAATATTGCATAGATTTTAATATCTTGCATATTAAAGCCCTAAATGGTTTAGCACCTCAGTATTTGATTGAGCTCTTATTGCACTATAGTCCTTTATGTCCGCTGCATTCTCAAAACTCTGGAAATTTGATAATACCTAGAATATCAAAAACAACTGCGGGTGGCAGATCCTTTTCCTATTTAGCACCCAAACTTTGGTAGAACCTACCTAACATTGTTCGGAGGCAGACACACTGTCAGTTTAAATCTAGATTAAAGACCCATATCTTAACCTGGCTCATACATAACACACTTAACACATTTCTAATATTCAAATCCATTAAAGGATTTTTAGGCTGCATTAATTAGGAAAACTGGAACTGGGAACACTTCTCATAACACACAATTTACTTGCTACATCGTTATAACAATGGCATCTACGCTAATATTAGTCTGTTTCTCTTTTATTCACTGGCCTCCCGACTGAGCCAGGTTTCCCCCAAGTTTTTTTTTCTCCATTCTGTCACTGACAGAGTTTTGGGTCCTTGCCGCTGTTGCCTCTGGCTTGCTTAGTTGGGGACACTTAATTTCCAGCTATATAGTTGAAACTGCACAGATACTATTTAAACTGATCTGAGCTGGATGATGATATCACTGAATTCAATGATGAACTGCCTTTTTGCATTACTGACACATTATTTTCCTATTTAATGCTGTTCAGTTGCTTTGTCACAATCTGTATTGTTAAAAGCTCTATATAAATAAAGGTTAATTGACTTGGGCTCTCTTTTTGTGGGCTCCTGAGTGGACTTTTAGGCAGGCTGCTGGGAAGCTGGAGTGAACTTAGAAGCGGCCCATGCAAACAGAACATCCCTGAGGTGAAAAGTGAAGGCGGCCATCTTGACTAAGGCAATAGCAGAGAAGTTGGGTGGCTCTGTAGTGGTCTCTGTGGATGAGACAAGGAGAGCAGGTTGCTCAGTAATGGCCTTTATGCCAACAGCAGTGAGAGCGAGCGGTTCTATGGGGGCTTCCATGGGTGAAACAAGGAGCGTGGGCTGCTAAATAATGGCTCTCGTGGCAGTAGCAGTGAGAGTGGGTTGTTCTGTGGCAGGCTGTTCTGGAGCGGGTGGTTCAGGGGCCTCTGGGACCATTGGACTTGGGATCACCACAGTCGGGTCCTCCAGGACCATTAGACTTGGGACCACTAGAGCCGGGTCCTCCAGGACCATTGGACTTGGGACCACCAGAGTCGGGTCCTCCAGGACCTCGGACTTGGGACCACCAGAGTCGATCCTCCAGGACCATCAGACTTGTTAACAAGCCTAGCAAGCCCTATGCCAGCAGCTCACAAAGACCTCAGCAGTGGGTCTGACAAACTGGAAGCCAGACTTAAAAGCCCTGCGCCCACCCGGTAAAGAGTTTCTGGACTAGCTGCCCTCCTGTGAAGAGGCTCTGGAATGGTGGCCATCTTGTGATGAGACTCTGAACAGGCAGCCATGTCAGGAAAAAGCTCCTCCTGGTCAGGAACTGACTGTCTCCCACTGTGGTCTAGAAAGTCCACAAATGCTCCAAAAGTGCCGCACCTTCTCTAGGTACTGATGAGCTCATCAAGGGCATAAGAAAACGAGTCCTTGAGAGCAGCATCATTATACTCTAGCCCCTCTGCAGCAGTCCTGAATTCCAAGGTAAATTCCTTCAAGTCAGTCCCCCATTGCCGGAGGGAAATCAAATGCTTACCAACTGCTGATAATTAGAGCATACGTTGGTAGAGGGGGCTACTGGTAGTGGAGCCTGACAGTGGGAGATTGACCATTCTCTGCTGAGTCCTCATTAGGCTGATTTATTCTGTCATGGTACCGGAAGAGAGATGAGGCAAGGACTCAAATGCAGGAGAAGAATGGGTCTTTTTAATAATTCAATTAAACAAAATTGACAAAAACTACCCCAAAGTGGGAAAAACAAGCAGGCAGGCCAGCAACAAGGCACAGCAAAGCAGAGCAGAAGAGCAGTTACATACCACCAAACAAAAAGTACTTCTGACATATAATAATGGATCAGTACAGGACAGAAAACAACTGGAGAATAAACAGGGAGATAAACGAGGAGGGTAATGTGGGAGACAGGTGGAACAAATGAAACAATAATGAGGTGACAAGATGGGAGGGGACAGACAATAAGACAGGAGAAAGCTCATGGCACCAAACAAAAACAACAAGAGCAATGTGCTCACAAAAAAAACAAAAAAAAAACAGGTGTCCTCTGGTGGCCGTCTTGGGCACTCCAGCTGCAGACTGTGACTTTACCAATCCCTTGATGTCAATAATAAATAGTGCCCACACTATAATTTCACACATAAGTCACTTACAAATCAAACTTGACCCCATTGTGAAATTTGTGGGAAAAACTTTTTTCCTCACATGCAACAATAATAAAAGTGACTGCACCTTTAGTTTGGTTCACAAGCTAACAGCTTAGCCTAGTGCCTTAGCAAATGCTAACTAGTAAAGGAAACTAGTTACAAAAGTAAAAGACTCATAAATTATTTGCCACTCTTAGCTTTAGTTTCTCCAAAACGTTCATGTTTTAAATCCGATGATTAATGCAACCAGTAATCTCTTTAAATGTTACATCATCATATTACATAATCATTCCAGTGAGAACATGAAATAATTAGAACTGAGAGTATTATTCTTTACAGTAAATCATCCAATCTCACAGAGAGTCTTATTACCTGTGGATAGTAGTAGTAACGATTCAAGTCTCTGATTCAGACCAAAAAACCAGATACTTACTATTGAGAACATTGCATATTTTATTTGATGCAATACTGTAACTAAGCATTTTAAATTTTCATAAATATATTGATTGGTTTACAAGAATCAAATAGACCATTACATGTAACAATACAATATACATATGTGTATATAGAACATATAACACAACCTTCTTATTTGGCCATAAGAAGTAACACAATGGGCATTTTTATGGCTGTCAAGAATTGCTAAATTAGAAAACAACTGCCCTTGACACAGGTCAGCACTGAAAGTGCCCTTCACTTCATAATTAAGGTCATAAGTTATCAATATGGGGCAGGCACACAACAGAATCCATTTAACAGCCTTTTGTTTGGTAAAGGCCTCTTGGTAATGTGTAAAGAACATACAAGGTCCATCCTGAAAGCACCAAATTCATTTTTTAGACTCTAAAGGTGAAATCACAAAATAAATTCAGCGATTTATTAAAAAAAAAAAAACTAAATCCAGTTTAACTAAATGTGCAGATATTTATGGTCTTTCAAAACATGACAGTTTATGCAAATTAGGCTTATTATAGACCTGCCTTATTTAGAAAACCCAATGCTATTTGTCTGGCATATTAACACTGTGCTATGACTGCCCTGTAAAAAATCTGTAAATGTAATTTTATTCAATAAGGTTTTTTTTTGTGCGTCTTATATTCATAATATCATTCGAGTGTACTTTCTGCATTTTAAAGAATGATAAAGTATGCCAGACTTCAGTAGTCTGCTGCATACAACACAACTAAACATTAAAATTGCAGTTTGCACTGTTACCTGATTTTCAAAATTCTTTAAGTGAAAACAGCATTGTGCTAATAGTCGGTACAGACCATTTTTAGTTAAAGCTGCAGTAGGGAACTTTTGACGCTCTAGCGGTTAATAAACAGAACTGCTTGCGTCTTGCGGAAGAACATTGTAGCCGGAGCTACTTCTCTCTGTTTATGTCTATGAAGAATCACAAAGGTACTGGGTTACTCTGCCGCGGTATCCCCGAAGCAATCTAAAATAGTCCGAATATAAACACTTATTATAGGTGTAGCCTAGTGATTCAGGACAAGCTAAAAACACGGTTTGGAAAATGGATTCATGGTGTACGCGCTTATTATGTTCATTTTTCTACATTTTGAACACAAACAAAGTTACGGACCGCAGCTCTGATTGGTTGTTTTTTACCGGGAGCGCATGACTTTCTGCAAATGGCAATAGGACCACTGGGAGGAGCCAGAGAAGCTTGATTTTTTTCACAGATTATCTGTCTCATATTCTACTGTCAGGACATAATGACAGGTTTAACAAATATGTAAAAAATATTTTTTTACAAAAGTTCCCTACAGCACCTTTAAGTACCCCCCATGAATCTTATATCTAATTTCATATTTTCTTGCCTGTGTATGAAGTAACTTCTTCATTTCTTTAAAATTATTTAAGTCATTCATTTGCTAAAAATCTTGTCTTTTTTGCATCCTAAATTTAGGCTATTTGTACAAGAATTCACCAATTACTTTCAATTTTACTTGGTCTTTTGTAAGGTATGAGATAGCAAGTGTTTTTCAGCCCATTTTCACAATACACGCTCTTAGCAGTAACTGGCAGTAAATTCCCCATTGAGCAGCTCATCACTATGTATTGAGAAATGCATGGCTCTCAGCCACATCCCCAGTGGAACAGAACCAAGCCCTCCAAATCACAAAATCCTCCAACATTTGGGTAAACCTTTTATAGACAGCCAAAAATGACATCCATTTATTTACTTCATATTACTGAAGAATGGTAGTACAATAAATGAATAACACAGGCCTCCCCACATTGCAGCAAGTCTCGACATCCACATTTCATTTGCTTCCTGCAAATGAACGATTGACTATGTGTGAGCAAACAGCACATGAACATGCAGCTCCAGATTTGGTATAAAATAAAAAAATATATATATTTTGGTATAAAAAGTTAACGTACATGCGATTCAAAGCCAAAACAAGAAACAGAAATTATATTTAAGCAACAGAACATTCTGCAGCTGCTTATGAGGAGAGTAGCACTCACTTAAAGCAAATGCCACTCTAGCTTGTGTCATGAAACACTGACGGTCTTAAAGGACCACCCCATTTTCATGGGTCTTTATGACATCATCTAGTGGGAACCCCATAAAGCAGCTGGCTTTCAACAACAAGAAGCAACTTCAGCACTTCCACACATATGGCTCATGTGTGTCATGTAACACTCACGGATATTCAGAACAGGATGCACCAAGCTCTTGGTTTTACTTAACTTATTCACAGTCACACTCACGCTTGGTGCTCCCTGTTGGTGGGTGTGTGTGCTCAGCCCACCTTGGTTGTCACGGTGAGCAGGGGTTTTCCATCTGAGGATGCCTTACTTGGTAGCTCCTTCAGCACCATAGCAACCGCCCTAGAGTCTTTCTCCTACAACAGTGAAATCAACAGTGAGTTGTGTCAGTTTATTTTCAAATTCCCGCAATGGTGCGGGTTCCTTGAGAAACACTATTAAAATATTACCAATTCAAATTAAATTCTGATCATTTACAGGCTTACAAGAAAAAAAACCTCTTGCTTTTTAAGCCATATTCTTTTGGCTGAAAAAAAGTTATATTTACCCAACTGACACAAAGCAATGTGCATAATTAGCATGCTATCATCTATTCTACAGCCCAAAATAAATAATTAGGGATGCACAATATCGCTATGATATTGTTTATTGGCCGGTATTTTTCGGCAAATACATTTTTATTATTTCTTTTTATCAGACAATTGGTTTAAGTGTGAAAGGTTTAATAAATTTAAAATTAAATATCAATTTTAAAAGTAAACTTTATGTTAAAAAGTATACATTTTCCGTACTGTACATATATATAAAAAGTGATGCCTAAATTCCTGTGTAGCATCTACAATAACTGATTTTAGCTTTCAGAATTTTATTTTTCATTTATTTAATTAGTATATACTATTTACTATATAATTTAATACTGGCTATTTATCGGCCATAACATGAAAATAGTTATCCACTTATCAGTAATATTAGTGCATCCCTATAAGTAAGTTCTATTTAATATGAAGAACAGTTATCACTGCCAAAACTTCGCCACAACATAAAACTACTTATCCTCAGCAAAGACATGCTACAGTACATAAGAGTAGTAAATCATTGCTCTATTCAGGGATACTGACTAGCCACCAAAACATGGGGCTAACTGCTTTTAACAGTCCCTATGCCACTCAGACAGATCTAAGCACTTAAGCCACCACTGGGACACTGAGAACTGGAGTGGAATCAATTCACTGGCAATGTTTAACACTGAGAATGTCATTTAAACCCCAAGTATTTGCTGAGTCGAACAACACAGTTGCTCCCGTATTGCAATCCAAGATAATCTAACTGTGCTGTTTTATAGTGACCAATAAAGTGAACATCTAATGCAACACTCCAGCGTCTGGCAACAAAAAACTCTGGAGACACCTAAGAAACAAAAGATCTTTCAAAAAAGATTATATCAATTAGTTTGTGTTTTAAACTTAACCTTACTGCAAAATAACTATGATTGTTGGATGTTAAGGGTGATTACAAAGTAATCTGTTTTTGCTAGGGGTGCTCATGAGTAGAAGACAGGTTGTGCAAGGTGGTTTCTAAGTGAATGCTTATAGGCCACAGCTGAAAAAGCCCACCTCATGTTATATTCTCAGGTCAGCTAACCCAGCTGTGCATATGTTAAAACTTAGCCTAGGTAACAAGGGGAGTCTACTCTTAGTTACTATGCCACCCGCAGTTGGAATCAGCTTCCAGAAGAGATCAGATGTGCTAAAACATTTTGTCACATTTAAACGCAGATTTAAAACTCAAAACTCATCTGTGCATTTATTGAATTAGCACTGTGCACTATATTTTATGTACAATCAGTTTTTATTCTTAACTGTTTTAAATTCAGTTTAAACCTTTTAAATAATTTTTTAATCATTTTCAAAGTTTTTAAATTCCTTGTTTTATTGTTGTGATTTTTCTTTCTTCTCTAATGTAAAGCACTCTGAATAACCATTGTGTATGAAATGTGCTATATAAATAAACTTGCCTTGCCTAGTTATGTCTTAAAGGTACAATTTGTAAGATATTTGCAGTAAAATATGCAAAAACCACTAGGCTAGTGTTATATATTTTGTCCAGCTGATTACAAACAATACCTCTGATGTTTTCAACTACTTGAAAATCATGAGAAAATTCCCATTCTAAACAGTGACACGGGGCAGTGCAGTCGCCTGTCAATGACGTTAGTTACCCTTTGTTACCACCTTTACTGACATACAAAAAGATTGTTATAGTTTTGGGAGTTCGCCCTCTAGTGGCAGGTCCTACAACCTGTACCTTTAAATGGGCCATAATTTAACATTTTTAGTACACTTTTAAACATCACTCCATGTTAGCCACTATATATTTATACAGACTTTTTTATTTTATAAATTACCAAGCACAACGGTTTCACCTAAAAATCTTCTTTACAGTTCTACTGAAGAAAACAATGCCATCTACTTCTAAAATTCTTCAAATTTTAATTTTAGGTGAACTAACCCTTTAAGAGAGACAACAGGAATGTTTATATCTTCTTTCTCAGTTTGCTTTTGGCATTAAAGACCAAATTTTGTGAACAACGTGAATGACATGGTCCTTTTTTTGAGTAATATTTGATCAAATATGTAGTTTGTTTTGTAGGTAACTACACTTTCATTATTGATTATAAGAGGTCAGGCATTTGTTCAGCAGAACATTATTGTTTTACAGTGAGCTAAGCACTAAAGGAGATAACGCAAACCATATAAGTAAAGAAGGAAAATGTCAGGTATTTATGTACCCTTTGTTGGCTTTTCTCTGTGAGGTTTCTCTTAAGTCTGTCTGTCATCATCCATCTATCTCTTTATTAACATATAGTGTTCCCAAAAATCCACACTGAGCATCATTTCAATCTTGACAACTACTCCATCAAGCTCATAACTGACCTTTAAAACATACTAACACGGTTTTGCAACGGAGCATACTGTTAAACTTAAACACAGGAAAAAAATCTGCAGAAATCTAAACTTCAGAAACAATTCATCTTTAATTTTCTAATATTGTCTGAAACCCTAAAACATTTAAAACATACATTACTTAATTCCTAACAATGAGCAGAGAGTAACAACAAGAGATTATGTAAGGCTTTGGGGTCTTTTGGGGTATTAATGAAACAGGATAAGACATTCTTCAGCTACTGACCCTAGAGGGTCCTAAAAAGATTATAGTATAAATATGGTTTATGAATTACAATAAAGTTTGGAAGAGTGACATGACCTGTTCCCAGAATTGTTTGGGAATGTTGTGGGCTTATTACAATAGTGAGCTTTATTACAACATTTTTGGATTTGCTCAAACAGGACAAATTTTTGAAGTCAAAGACAGGTAAGTAAAATAAAATAAAATAAAAATAATAAAGAATAAAATAATCCAGTCGCCCTCTTCCCAGATTACCCTGCTGTACAGTGTGACATATTTAATTAGATGTTTATTTCTTTATTTATACTAAATATAAGTCTACATTTGTGTAGGTTTTGAATTTAATGTATAATTTACATTTTGAATGTAATATTTGTATGTCTTTATTTTATTGTGTATTACATGTACACTTGCATAATAATATATAATAATGCATAATTGAGTATATTAACATTAAATAGCACACTGACCAACAATAATTACAATTCTATCTAGAAAACTCTTGGAGGGACTGGCATGGTAATGCACATTACAATGTTTATGTGTTTTGTCTTGGCGGAATAGATCTGCAATGACAATGGTATCATTATGTCCGATTGAGCTACACTTGGACTGCCCCATCTAGAGTTTCATGACAGAACTTTTGGATTTGTTATTTTAAAAAATCTATACTTATTTACTGTTTTTATACTCAAATAAATGCTCTGTTTTCAAACACAGATTAGCATTTTATTGGTTGCAATTTATTTTACAGTCATGTTACCCGTGTACATACTATGTAATTATTATAGTAATTACAATACTTGGTATTAACTAACCCTGAACCTACTCCTAAACCTAACCTTACCCCATGTAGTTTATTTCTTAAAATAAACTAAAATATGTAGGACAGCTTCTGATCAAAACAGATAAAAAAAAAAACTTATGAATTTGACTTTTTTTATGTGTATTATATTACTTTGTTCAGGATACAGGGCTGCTGTCGGATAACAGGTCAGACATCATGAAAAAACATATTTTGTTATGTCAATAATGAATTCAGTTATGATAACATGGAAGAAACTTTTGTTATGCTGAAATCATGAGAACAAATCTTCTGTTCTGATCATGAGAAAACAAGAAAGAAAAATAATAATAATCCATGGCCTCTTAGGGCTTCTGTATTCAACTGAACTGACATTGAAGCAAATTTTTGTTTACTTATGCAAGGATATATCCTGTGTGAACAGGACAATTTTATGTATAAAAAAAAAGTAAAAAAAAAAAATATGACTGTAGAAAAGAATGCAGTGTCATGTCATTAAAACTGCCTCGTTTGTGAGGTAATAAATACAGTTCTCACACATGGTGATGGACTCAGGTTGTGTTGACTGGGTGAAAGATGATCACCCCAAAGAAAGGATCTGCAAGCAGAGGAATTGTAGGAAATGCTAACACAAGCTATAAATGACTGTAATCTCAGCACATCATATCTATAGCACAGACAACTGAAGCATCTTGCTTCTGTTATGTCTAAGACTTTAAATTGTACATAAACAGATTTCATTATTCATTCAGAGTATATTTCTGCATTATATATCTAATTATCCATTTTGCAATATATTCAAAAGAAAAGTGATGGGATATATTCCCTCCGGTCTGATAATTGTTTTACTCTCTCTGTCCCATTTGTGAGAACTGAACTGAGAAAAAGGGCTTTTTATGTACGCAGCTCCATTTGAATGGAGTTTACTCCAAACGAAATTGAAATGACAAACTATGGAACATTTTAAATCGATTATTCGGTCACTCGAAGAAGACTCATTGATTTGTAATTGTTTTTAAGTGTTTTAAATTGTACATTTGTTGTTTAAATTTGTAAGTGTGACTGTAACTGCTGTCCATTCTTGGCCAGGACTCTCCTGTGAAAGAGATTTTAATCTCAGAGAGATTTTACTGGTTAAATAAAGGTCAAATAAAATAAATAAATAAAATATGTCTACTCAAATTAGCTGAAGCCTCAAATGATTGGACAATCTGCTAATAACAGAACTCAGCTACTCCTCTAATTACATTAAAAGACAACTTTTAAAAGAAAGCTACAAACAGAGTGAGTTAAAGTTCAAATGTAGGGTTTAAAAGCAGCATAATGTTAGTGTAATCCAGACGTTATAAATTTCTTGTCAAGTAGCATATGGATGTCATGTCATAAAACATTTTAGCATGACTAAATTTATATTCAACTTGATCAAACATTGTAAGTTACTAATTATAGCCCTTACATTTCCTCAGTTATTCAAACAGCAGCTACAGAAAAGCAAAAAAACTTTAAATTATAAAAAGAACATCACCACTGACTCCTATCTATTACACTGTATGATGAATAAATCTTGTATACATTACACATACATCTGCACTCTTTTGTTTATGATGAGAGAATTTGCAAGTAAGCAGAATTCCGTCACAGCGCACATGAATTGAACAACAAAATTTCTGTGTTTCAGCGATGACAAGTCAGAATGCCTCTGATTGGCCTTTGCATTCATAAAACTCAACAGAATCATTTGTGATTGGTTATAAAAATATTGTAAAAATGGAACAAATAAGCCTTAATATAAATAATTAGATTATAATACTAGCCTGATAATAATAATAATAAATCATCATCATCTTGATATCGTCAAAGGCAACAGCCACAAGTGATATCACTGATTGTAGTCAATACACAATACTGTCATCTATCAACACAACCCTAAAATACATACATATTAGTGCTGTCAAATAAGTCTTTGCAGTCTTTGGTCTTATCTATTATTTGTTCCAGAGCAAATAGTCTTTGGCAGAATCTCATCATGTTTATGTAACTTCAATGCTGTACACTCACCTAAAGGATTATTAGGAACACCATACTAATAATGTGTTTGACACATGCCTTCAGAACTGCCTTAATTCTACGTGGCATTGATTCAACAAGGTGCTGAAAGCATTCTTTAGAAATGTTGGCCCATATTGATAGGATAGCAGCTTGCAGTTGATGGAGATTTGTGGGATGCACATCCAGGGCACAAAGCTCCCGTTCCAACACATCCAAAGATGCTCTATTGGGTTGAGATCTGGTGACTGTGGGGGCCATTTTAGTTCAGTGAACTCATTGTCATGTTCAAGAAACCAATTTGAAATGATTCAAGCTTTGTGACTAGGGATTAGCCTGACTACGTCAGACTTCCTACTTCCGCTCAATTTCATTTCACTTCTGTACTCAGTCTGATACAGCGTCAGAGCTTTCTGTTTCTGGAAACAGCCGGGCCAATCAACGAACAGAGGGCGGGCTGAGAGCCGTGACGTAGATGCTAAGCACCGAGTTTTACATTGTAGGTTAGAGAAATCGAAAACCGAAACGACCGCGGAAATGGGAAACGAGACACGGGATGCAATTCGCTCTGTTATGGAGAACATTCAACTCTTTTTCAAACTGTTCACTCCGGTATTTCGATCGCATCATCATGTGTTTACAACAGGTTTACAGTGGAAGTTCAATCATAGATTTGAGTTCGATGCATGATGTCTGTGCTTCGATGCGGCTGTACAGGTGCATAACATACGTCATAACTAAACGTATCTGATTGGCTTACGGGTAGCCAATGATTTTAAACTTCAGTCAAGCGCCCCCTAGCGAGAGAGAAAACACTTCTCTATTATGCCATTCCAGACTCTGTCTACGAAGCAAATTGAAGTAGAAGAGTCTGGTATTACCAGGCTAACTAGGGATATGCTGGTATCAAATTTTCCTGTTGCGATTAATTGCTCATGCTTTGATCATGGTAAACGTTATTATCCAGGTATTGAAATTTAGTTTTTTTTAAAGTGCATAATACAGTATAACAGGTTAAAAAAACGTTTTTCTTATAACAAAAATAACTGAACATTTAAATACAATAAAGCAATACAGAAAAATATATAAAGTTAAAAGTTTTGCACCGATTAAAGTGCAAAAGAACTATAAAGACCCATAGGTATCACGGTTGCACTTTATTTTACAGTATGTGTACTTACATGTACTTATAGTGTACTTACAGTGTATTTATCTAAGAAAGTTCTGGTAATACAAGGTAACTACAATGGGGTAGGGTTAGGTTTAGGGGTAGGTTCAGGGTTAGTACCTAGTTATTACATAATTATTGTAATTACTACAATAAGTACATAGTATGTACATGGGGAACAGGACTGTAAAATAAAGTGCTACCGGTATCACTTTACAATAAGATCTCATTAATTAACCAGTAACATTCACAATGAGCAATAGCTACATTTGCTACAGAAGTTATTAATCTTTGTTAAAAAATAAAAGTTTTAGTTCATGTTAGCTCATTATAAATACTACAGTTGCAAGTTTAGATTTTATCAACGTGTTACCCAACTGAGTCTGGTTCCTCCCAAGGTTTTATTCTCCATTCTGTCACCGATGGAGTTTTGGTTCCTTGCCGCTGTCGCCTCTGGCTTGCTTAGTTGGGGTCACTTCATCTACAGCGATATCATTGATTTGATTGCAAATAAATGCACAGACACTATTTAAACTGTACAGAGATGACATCACTGAATTCAATGATGAACTGCCTTTAACTATCATTTTGCATTATTGACACACTGTTTTCCTAATGAATATTGTTCAGTTGCTTTGACGCAATGTATTTTGTTTAAAGCACTATATAAATAAAGGTGATTTGACTTGACTTTACTATTAAATATTGGAATACCTAAGATGTATGAATGTTCAGAAGAATTTTTCATCGGCAGTTTATGTTAACTAATGAATTAATGTTAAAAATGAAGCCCTAATGTTAAATGTAAATTAACAATAAAAAAAAAAAATCAAAACAGTTTCAAACAATTTCTATGTCATGTTGTAGTCCACATTAAAATAGCATATGAAGACTTAATACTTAAGTATTTGGCACTGTAATAAACATAGCAAATACACAAATCTGATTGTCTATTTAAAATTATTAAATATGTTTTAGAAAGTATGGCAGCTGGTTTATTTGTGGTGTTTCAAGGGTAAAGACTGCATTTTCTGCAGTTTAGCGCCATCTTCTGTCAGAGAGTGAATGTGCCTAATTCAGCTCGTCTCTCACATGTTCCTCCATGTGCTTCTCATGCATGCTTGTTCACATCAGATCACACAGAGTCTTTCAAGCAGCATACAGCGGTGTTGTGCATTTTGACCAGTTGATGGGAATAGTATTTTTAAAATGCATTCCAAATTCTGGATAATTTGTAATATATAATTATTCACGGTATTTAGAAGTGCCCACGATAACATTATTGTGCATATTCATTACCGTGATATATCGCATTACCGAATACCGGCACAAGTCTATTTATGACATGGTGCATTATCCTGCTGGAAGTAGCCATCAAAGGATGGGTACATGGTGGTCATAAAGAAAGAATCAGCCGTTTGAATGAATCGGATTAATCTCAATGACTCTATGAAAATAACTTGCTGCCACCAACTGGCAGTTTTAAGTTTACATTTCTACAATTTTTTCCTGTTTTGGATAATTTCAAATAGCAGTATTCAACCTTTTATGTTAAAAACAAAACATTTATGAATCTGTAACTGCAGATTAAATGCATCCATGTCCCTCTCTGAGATACATAAACTGTGTTAAATACATCTAAATGCTATTTCAGATGCAGATTCCAGAAACGTTTTTTTATGTCAGAATGAAAGACACTAAGCCACTAAGTACCAGATGCAAAAAAATGCATATACCAGATGAAATTTTATATACATTTATTTTCTTATTTAAAATGTTGCATTTACTTGTACTTTTACACGTTTTTCAAAGGCCCTTTATAAAGCCTATAAAAACATGGACCGTGACGAATGCGGGGGCTTATTAGGACAAAAGAGCAACATGGTGCCAACCTCCCATGGACCCACCATCTGCAGGAGGAATCATAAGGAGGAACCTTAAGGGGCTGGTGCATTGTGGAACGGGCAGCGGTCGAAGGCAAGGCCCCCCGACTCGATGTCTGGACATGGAAACAGGCCTTAGGGACATGGAATGTTACCTCACTGGCGGGGAAGGAGCCTGAACTTGTGCGGGAGGTTGAGAGGTACTGACTGAAGATAGTCAAGCTCACCTCCATGCACAGCTTGGGTTCTGGAACCATGCCACTTGAGAGAGGCTGGACTCTCTATCACACTGGAGTTGCCTGTGGTGAGAGGCGGCAGGTTGGTGTGGGGTTGCTCATAGCTCCCCAGCTCAGCCGCCATGTGTTGGAGTTAACCCCGGTGAATGAGAGGGTTGCTTCCATGCGCCTTTGGGTTGGGGATAAGTCTCTCTCTGTCATTTGTGCTTACAGGCTGAATGGCAGTGTAGAGTACCCAGCCTTCTTGGAGTCTCTGGGAAGGGTGCTGGAAAGTACTCCGACAAGGGACTCCATCGTTCTACTGGGGGATTTCAATGCTCCGTTGTCAATGCAGCCACTCTGAGCAGTGGCCATAAGCTGAAGAAGTCTTACCAGGCCTGGCTGACTTTTGGGACACCTGAGCCAGCTGACGGGTACCGGCAGGCCAAGTGGTCTGCAGCCCGGATGGTTGTGGAGGCAAAAACTCGGGTCTGGGAGGAGTTTGGTGAGGTCATGGAGAAAGACTATCCGTTGGCTTCGAAGAGATTCTGGCAAACTGTACGGCACCTCAGGAGGGGGAAGCAGTGCCCTGCCAACACCGTTTACAGTGGAGGTGGGCAGCTGTTGATCTCAACTGGGGATATCATCGGACGGTGGAAGGAGTACTTCGAGGATCTCCTCAACCCCACCGACATGTCATCCACTGAGGAAGCAGGGGCCGGGGGCTCAGAGGTGGACTCATCCATCACCCAAGCTGAAGTCACCGAGGTAGTTAAGAAGCTTCTTGGTGGCAAGGCACCGGGGGTGGATGAGCTCCACCCCAGGAAGCTCAAGTCCCTGGATGTTGTGGGGCTGTCTTGGCTGAGACACCTCTGCAGCATCGCATGGCAGTTGGGGACAGTGCCTCTGTAATGGCAGACTGGGGTGGTGGTCCCCCTTTTCAACAAGGGGGACCAGAGGGTGTGGTCCAACTACAGGGGGAATCACACTTCTCAGTCTCCCTGGGAAAGTCTATGACAGGGTACTGGAGAGGAGAATTTGGCCAATAATCGAACCTTGGATTCAGGAGGAACAATGCAGTTTTCATCCGGGTTTTGGAACAATGGTCGAGCTCTGTACAATCGCCGGGGTGCTGGAGGTTTCATGGGAGTTTGCCCAACCAATCCACATGTGCTTTATGGATTTGGAGAGGGCGTTCGTCCATGTCCCTCGTACCATCCTACAGGAGGTGCTACGGGAGTATGGGGTCCGGGGCCCTCTGTTAACCCTCTGGAGTCGATTAACGCAGATACACGTTATGAGTCATTTTCTCCTGATAACCCCGTAAATAACTTAAATTACACTAATTTTTTATCATATAGATAAGAGCAATACATCAATCGAATCTGTAAAGGGTCTACTTTTTTTGGATACAGACATAACAACAAAACTTTGTGCACTTATAAAATAAAGATAACAAACAAGGTGTGCTGACTGCAGCCTTTGTCTGCGCTGATCTTCATTTACAAACATGTCATTAAAATGAACTGTAACTCCGTAAATACTCAACGAAGAGACATGAGAGAGATATCTATAGAAAGATTGACATGTTTACTTTTAGACTAAACAAGTTCCGCCGAAAACAGATATTCTGTGATAAAGTAATCCATATGAAAACAACGCTATGTCCGTTTTTCACGTCTCCCTTCATTATATCTAATGTGACCACACCCCCGGGCTGAACACGCTATTCAGATTCAAACTGAATACTTGAATACGCCCACAAGAAAAAGCAGGCAGACTGTTCAAGTTTTTTTATTTTACTGTTTGCTTTGCGATGAGAGGAATAAGACATAAATCACCCCAAAAAGATGTGATGTGGTTGAGGATTTGAGAAATGGATTTCCTCAGAAAAAAAGAATGAAGCACTTTATTTAACAGAGATCATAAACATGAGTAAGTCTCTTTTTATTCATTTATATACTTGTACTAGTTCACATAACATGTAAACATTTTACTAGTTAGACTTTTTCCAAATACTTTTTCCAAACTATAATTCCCGACTAAATGTATAATCAAGTGAAACATTATGAAGTTTCAATAACAATATACAATACTATACCATTCAAAAGCTTGATGTTAATAATATAAATGTAACAAATAGATAACTGTAACAAATGTAAAAACAATGCTGTTCTTTCAATTTATTCCCCCTAAAAACATGAAAAATATTCTCAGCTCTTTTCAACATTAATAATAATAATAATAATAATAATAATAACAATAAATATTTTTTGTAGAAAATAAGATTGTTAAAAGGATTTCTGAAGGATTGTGTGACTGGAGTAATGATGCCAAAAAATCTGTTTGAAAGTCAGCTTTGATTGTTCCTAATAAACTGTTTAACTGCTCCCCCAAGTGGATATTAAATTAGTTTGTGGGATAATTAAATATATTCTTAATAAACTACAAACATAAAATTATATACATTTATTTTGTTCTCACATTCTTTCTTGTTACTCTTCCCTCATGTTGGACTCTGGCAGGGCTGCTCTTTATCACCAGTCCTGCTCACTGCCTCAAGTGGAGGAGTTCAAGTATCTTGTGGTCTTGTCTCGAGTGAGGGAAGAATGGAGCAGGAGATTGACAGGCGGATAGGTGCAGCTTTTGCAGTGATGCGGTCGATGTACTGGTCTGTAGTGGTAAAGAATGAGCTGAGCTGCAAGGTGAAGCTCTCGATTTACCGGTGCCCCCTTAGAGATAGGGTGAGGAGCTCTGCCACTCGGGAGGAACCTCCACATCTAGAGGAGCCAGCTGAGGTGGCTCGGGCATCTGTTCTGGATGCCTCCTGGACCCCTTGCTGGGTAGGTGTTCCAGGCTGTCCCACCGGGAGGAGGCCCCGGGGAAGACCAAGGACACGTTAAAGGGACTATGTCTCTCGGCTGGCCTGGGAACGCCTTGGTATCCCCCTGGAAGAGCTGGAGGAAGTGTCTAGGGAGAGGGAAGTCTGGGCATCTCTACTTAGACTGCTTCCCCCGCGACCCGGCTCCGGATAAGCGTAAGAAGATGGATGGATGGATGGATGGATGGACTTTTACTTTCAATACTTAATTATGTTTAAGATTAAAAAAATACTTTTCATACATAAGTACAATAAATCGCTGTCATCAGGAATCACCTTTAACAGATGAATAGACAGTACAAGACTATTAGACATTCAAACTAATGTTTTATTTTAAAAATTAGACTGACCTGAAGCTGTTAAACTATCAACTTCAGATTTGAATCCATGGTAGAAGCAAGTTGTTCTGCACAAGAGGGCTTTTAAATAATAATAATTATAATTCTTTGCATTTATATAGCACTTTATATACAGTCATATCTCATATCTACTTGGGTAAGAGTTTTCTTTATTTTCATGACTATGAAAATTGTAGAGTCACACTGAAGGCATCATGGGCTATTTGACCAAGAAGGAGAGTGATGGGGTGCTGCGCCAGATGACCTGGCCTCCACAGTCACCGGACCTGAACCCAATCCAGATGGTTTAGGAGTGAGCTGGACCGCAGACGTAAGGCAAAAGGGCCAACAAGTGCTAAGCATCTCTCGGGGAACTCCTTCAAGACTGTTGGAAGACCATTTCAGGTGAATACCTCTTGAAGCTCATCAAGAGAATGCCAAGAGTGTGCAAAGCAGTAATCAAAGCAAAAGGTGGCTACTTCGAAGAACCTAGAATATGACATATTTTCAGTTGCTTCACACTTTTTTGTTATGTATATACTTCCATATATAATTCCACATGTGCTAATTCATAGTTTTGATGCCTTCAGTGTAAATCTACAATTTTCATAGTCATGAAAATAAAGAAAACTCTTTGAATGAGAAGGTGTGTCCAAACTTTTGGTCTGTACTGTATATATATATAGATAGATAGATAGATAGATAGATAGATAGATAGATAGATAGATAGATAGATAGATAGATAGATAGATAGATAGATAGATAGATATTAGTGGTGTAACGGTACACATACTAGTACTATTCTGTATGGTTCACGGGGCAAATTCAAATGGAAGTGATCATCCCCATGCAGGGGCACAACTCCACATTTGATGAAGGGTATGAAAGATCAGTGTTGGCAGCCCCCTTTATTCTAGCCCTTATCACTAACTCCCGCAGAAAACTTTCTGCAAGTCAATGACCAAAAGCCCATCAACTAGCTTGTGCATGGAAGGATACAAACTCAACAGGGGTGAAAAAAAGTTTCGGTTTTCATTAATGGAGACCTTGAAGAGTGTTCGTGAATTGTGCCTCTTATCTGTCCTTCACACGCTCCACTGTTTACCACCTGAGACTGTCACTGGAATTGCGCTCGCGCTCTGTTCGTCTCTGACGCAGCTGACGTGTGATCTATAGGACTCGTGGCCAGTAATGCTAACGTGAAGTAGTTTTACTTTTCTGTAGTTTGTCAATGGCTCTCTGCATCTTACGGACGGAGTTACCGGAGCTGTCAACAGCTGTATTTATTGCATGGACGGAGCAGAAATGTTAACAGAAATGTAAATAGCGTTTGTTTCATTAGCAAACAGACAATCATTCGCTGATGGAGAGGAAAAGTTAAATACAGATGAAGACGTTTTCACACTGAAGGAGAAGCGATCTCGCTCTCATAGACGTGCCAGGCTATATCTGCAGCTAAACTGAATAAAAGCAGAATGAACTGATGAAACTAAAAAAAAAAAACACAATTTATGAATGATGCAGTGCTAATTGACATTTATTACAGTACAGAAACTCTAAAGTATATTTTCTACCTTATTCTGTGCAGAAAATGTAAATAATTGCTAATTAAATGTAGCCTAGTATATAAAACAATCATAAAATTGCCATTAGGAAAAACATATCGATTACAAATGATGGATTATTGTCCAGCAGTGTATTTGATTTATTACAGCTAATTAAAAGTAATTATAAAAGAAGATAATTCCTTGTAAAAAAAAATAATAATAATAATAATTATTATTATTATATAGGCTACATACATAAAATGATTGTATTTGACATTTCTGTCACTTCTGAAATTATGGCTACGCCCCTGGTGTGACAAAATGTTAGCTTATACATAATACTCTTTACGCTCTTTTTTAAAAACTTGGCTTACATACATTTTTACGTATGCCATGTCGCATCATTAAACTAGCATTTAACAATGGACAAAAGGTTTTTTTTCGTTTTTTTTCTAACCTATGGCTCTCTAACCATAAATGCTACTGTAATTTGCCCCCTGACTAAGCATTTAAAGAATTTAGTAGAAGCATTTAAATAATCCCGTGAATGGACTTAAAGAATGCAGAATCGAATCGTTATAATTAAATTGAATTGAATATAATTGTGAATCGAATAGAATTGAATCGTTCTAAATTTGCAAAAATCGTTCTTGAATCGAATCGAAAATCTATGAATCGTAATCGAATCGCCGCCTTGCCAAAGATTCACAGTCCTACCCTAGACAGTAGAACACTTCTGTTTAAATATTTTTTTCCAATGTATGTAATAATGCTCACATTTTAGTTAGGTAATTTGAGGCATTTACAATGTTTTTTTTTATTATTATTATTATTACTAATTTGTCTCAGTCAAATTTTCATTCATTTTTATATAAAATGAGAACATGTAAAATTCAATTTAAAGAACATCTGCCTTTCTTCATGTTTACTTAAAATGTGTCATGCTTAAAGGGTTAGTTCAGCCAAAAATATGTATATGACCCTAGGTGTATTTTTCCATTTTTGTCACAGTATTTACAATATTGTAACATATTGTAGACACTGTATATCCTTTACTTGCCGCTTATTGCACTTCTGGTTAGATGCTATTTGCATTTCGTTGCCTTGTACCCTACAATTGCAATGACAATAAAGTTGAATCTAATCTAATCTTTTTTAAGACGAATTCAGTTGGAATTATTTGTAAAAAATTATCTTTGATCTTTCAAGCTGTTTGATGCTACTCAGTGGGTGTTGCACTGCATCGGTCCTTGAGAAGTTTAATTAAAAGCTCATCCATTAAAAAAAAGGGATGATCACTTCCAGTTGTATTTGCCTCGTGAACCTTATGATATGAATATGTGTACCGTTACACCCCTAATATATATAATTCTTCTGACCACTGACTTTATTTCTTAGACTTGACCACCCCGCCCCATATTCCCAAATAGGTGTTTATCCCAGAACATCCTATAAAGCTATTGTTTTCACATATCGTTGCATTCCATACAACTTCTCCTTTATCAAATTTATGACTCATTCAATATTATACAGGCTTCACACCTACATGCTAAACTTGTGATTTCTTCACAGCTGGAAAAAAATATAATTGCAAACTTCTAGTTTACTGCACACACATATCAAGCAAAGATCACAGCTTCTGGTAAGAACAAAAAAAATGTTACCTTGAAACTCCTCCAAGCAATACCTTGGAGAATTAAGCAGCCTAAGGCTGCATCAATCTTTGCTCATATCCTAGGTCAGTGTCGGCCCCGCTGCGGCCCACCAGAGGCTTATTAGCATTAATCATACCTTCAGCAACCGCACTCTACTTAAAGTTAGACAAAAGCCCCAGTTTATGTATCTATGCAATTGTCTCTTCACGTCATGAAGAAAATGTTTGGCTAGAGCATATTTACATAAACCACGAGACAACAGATATTATTTGAAGACCAAACAGGAAGCAAGTTTAATCTGTGTGGCACACAAATAGGTCATAGAGAAAAACCCTGTGCTATTTGCACAGTGCCTTTTTCGATTTACAATAATCCTCTGCGTTTTGCACCTACTTTCACCAGGGAATATGTGTGCCATCCACCGTGGCTGCTGTGTCAGATGGTAGTATGTGGTCTGTGGCATGTGATCCAGTTCAGGAAAAGTGACACGACAGCTGCAGTGTAATCAGACAAATCCAGATGTTTTAAGTGATTAGCAGTTTAAGCTGCAGTGAAGAGCAACCTGCCTTAGGGTTCACACATCTGACCTACTTTTTGAAGGCAATAGAGAATGAATTCCATAGTGAACAAGCATATGTGGCCTTCCTTCTGTTCTCCCAGGATTCAATGACATTTAAGTATACTGTGATACTGAGTTCATTAATGCGACTTATCCATTAGCTTACATTGAAATTGGCAAGTTCAGCAAGATTTAAGATAAGCCATCCAATAGTCATCTATAGGGCTCATTATTGGTGACAATTTGGAAATATCTCAGATTAATGGAACATTGTGAGCTAAATGAGTTTGTCTGTTGATCAATGTTTTATGATACGTTTTATCTTTCACAAGAGGTTATCTCATTTCTAATGTTCCAACTGAGACCACACTGATCTTGAAGGCTGCCGGTCATCCATCAGTCAGATTCTCAACATTTCTAGTCGATTTGATATGGCTTATTGTGTGAAAGAAATAGGTGTTAATTGTTACAATAATTGCTTCTGTTGTCTTATGATAAAGTCTCAATCAGTTTTCCCCTTCTACATTATTGCTTTAGATCCATTTATTATTTTCTCTAAGGCAACAACGCTCCTTTTAAAAATAAAAAATAGTGCTGAATAATTAATTGAAATCTAATTGATATCATGATTTGGCTTAAAGGAACACTCCACTATTTTTGAAAAAAGGCAAATTTTCCAACTCCCCTGGAATTAAACAGTTGTGTTTTACCGTTTTCGATTCCATTCAGTGAAACTCTGGGTCTGGCAGTAGCACTTGGACTTCCTTTCACACACTGCTGAGTATTGTTCTGCACATATCCCTCCCCTAGCAATTGCGTCGCTAGGGGAGGGATACAATTCCATTTTTGTTTTCATTGTTTTTTGTTTTAGTTTCTAATTTTCATAGTCTTGTTTCAGTTTATAGTTTTCATAGTCTTGTTTCATAGTCTTTTTCTTGCTTTGCCCTGTTACTCTTGTTTTGACCCTTTGCTCTGGATTCTGGACCCCCCACTTACCCCTCTTGCTTAGCCCTCTGGATATTGTTTGTTTATAATAGACCCACGGGGGGCCCTATTGACATTCTTTGTCTTGCCCTATACCTGTTTTTACCACAGCATCAGTCAAGTGTTTCAAATAACGTATTTTTCTGCCCTTGTGTCACTTCTTATTACAAGAGTAGAAAGAGAAAATATTTGATACTGTAATAAAGGTATGTCAATTACCACTGGATTATAAATGTAATTTAGCCAAAATACCCAAGATCAGTTCAAGTATTTCTATTTCCTTTTTGTTCAATTACAGCAATAGCTAGATACCTTTTTCCATTTTAGGGATTTCCTGGAAAATCATGAGCTCTATTACATATTAAAATTTTCTACACGAGGTCACCCTCTGCCATCCAGTATGAATTAAACAGACATTATATGTGTTTAGCGCTCAGTAATGCGCACACAGTCCTATTTTTTGGGCATAAACAGGAATAATAATACTTCTCTCAAAAGGAATTTTAAGTAAACATATGATAATACAAGTTTTTCTCCAATGTATAGAATTTTACAGGAGATGTTTTTCATAAGGCTCATATTTCATAGTAAAAACAAGGACTGTTTTTTTTATTTTATTTTTTTATTTTAAATACCTCCTGATAAAAACTAAGAATTACTTTCAAATATAAGTAACCCTGCAGTTGTTTGTAAAACAACTTGTCATTTTCTGTCAAATAAAATTATTATTGTTCTTCACATTAACTTTATCGAATTATTATATTTTTATTTGTTTTAAAAATTTGACAATTTGATTTTTTCCCCAAATTGTAAAGGCCTATTTAGATGTGTTTTTTGTTAACCTTAAGTTTATTGAGTGTGTTGACCCATTGTCACTATTAGTTGTTGTTTTTCATGCAAGTTATTTTCAAGAGGTTAAACTTATAAGATTGAAATTCCCACCATACGGTTCATTCTTATATTCCTTCTTACATTATAAAAAAGTAAAATATGTTCCTTTGTTAACTATGGCTCCTTTCATTGGTGCTGTAGCAATACTAATTGGTTTCTTCTGAGACACTCCATGGAGACGATACATAAAAAATACAATTAACAAAAGGCTGAAAACAGGTTATGTGCTAAAATTATTAATGTTACTGTTCAGCTTTTTACAGAATTAATTTGTATTTTAATTAATTTGTGCTATTCTGAGATGTGTATTGTTAGTCAACCATTATTGACTATTCCATTGTTATCAACATTCAGTTGTTTCCCATAGTTCTAATGAACACTGCCGAATAGGACTGAAAACTGTAACTGCAACTACAGCTCTCAACTTTCAGTTAGAAGCATATAGTTTCTTGTAAATGTAGATATCTAACGATGCACCCTGGACCTGGAATTGAATATGTGACGATTAAATTCGGTTGAGATGTTTAACGATTCACGATACAATTGGGGTGCAGGTTTATACGAATGTATCGCTGAGTTTAACTGGCTGTATTTAGGAAAATGTTATTACTTCACCTGAATACCACCTTCACATGGTTCATCATTAATGTGGTTCAAATGACAGAGGTATGTTTCATGGAAACAGTGACAGTCCGGGAAATAGTTTCTTAATTGTTCTATTGATGGATCTTATTATGGGGGTTAAGCAACGAGTTCCGTGTGTGTATGGGAAATGCACAGCTGCATGGCTAAATGTCATGAATATCTAAAAATATCTATTTTTTTCTTTTAAATTTTCGAAACGCTTAATAACCACACATCAAAGCCAGCTAACTTAAATGGGACAAAAGCTGCATTCCAAGCACAATATTCTCTGATAAAAAGAGAAAAGCACATCAAAGGGCTTTCTCTCAGCTTTTTCAGTCTCTCACAACCCCATGCAAGACTGAACTAATGTACCTTCAGAAGCTAAAGCCTACTTTTGCGTAAATGGACATAGCAATATCAAAAGTGTTTTAGGTGAGCATAAGGGCACCCTCTCAAACACTTTCTCATCTGAGAATTTAGGAAAATTTAAAGTTCATCCTTATACAAGTAGTCACTCTCTGTCTTATATGCAGATTCAGGGCATGCAGTGCTGTGAGTGGCAGAAATCTGTGGGAAGCTTGTGTAACATCCATAAACCAGCACCATTTGAGCCTTTAAACTCAACTTGAAATGTAAAAACATATTTAAAAACATCACAACTGTTCCTTCATACTGCACATGTAAAGTAAAAGACAGGAACAGATGAGGAGGATAAGTAGCAAGAAATCATGATGCAGCAAATTACTTGCAAATGTACAATACACAATATCAAACAGTAAACGCAAACACACATTTTCCTTTGTCCGACCATGAGAAATGTGACACAGACCTGTGGTATTATACCATGCTACTCAGATTTACAGCTTGCTGAGACAGAAGACACATTTATCTTGAAGACTTGGAAGCAAACCACACTTGATGGCAGCTCCCTGAAGTGCAAGCAGAGCATCATCAGTCATGTGAACGGCAGCAGGCAATATCTAAGTTCATCTGACTCTATGAAGGTCAAATTCCTTCCAAGTGCAAAATACTGATGTTGAGCCAGCAGTCATGCATCGGTCATGACATCAATGCTCATTTTAGTTTCATTCATTTTTAATTGACAAAAAGTATTATTTTTAAGGGAAAAGAAAATAAATTCATTTAAAACGCTGAGCTGACATGTTAAGAGCCACTTTGTTATGATATAAATGGCATGTGCATAATTAGATCTAAACACATACATGTACATATATACATATACATATACAAGCTGTTTACAGGTTAATGCAAATGTGACTACTTGAATAGTGCAACACATGTATACAAACACATCATGGCAAGTGTATTTTATCACATAGTAGGAAAGCATTTAAAAGTAATCTTAATATAAAACTTTGATAGGGGTTCACAGGGACCTTATATCCAGGATATTTCAAACAAAGGTGTGTTTATTGAATTCACTGGACAAATACAAGCAGAACACAGTGTTCAGATAGTTAGACGTTTAAATAGGACAAAATAATGCCTTGAAACATTCTTTTTTTTTCTTCACACTTAACGTCCTCTTCGTGCAGTTCATGCTTTTGTCGTGAAATGTGTTTTGCCCGTTGCCCACATACTAAAAAACATCTTAAGAGAGTGAGATTTGACATGTGACAACAGGATAAACTCCACAAATTAAGGATGATTTAGCTTTCTTGTGCGCACGTGTCGGTAGATGAGATGCTTCACGCGCCGTTGGCCAATAATAAATGAAAGAAACACGCGAGCTTACCTGTGAATGTCCCTGGTACATATTCAGTCCAAGTGCTGAAAACACCGCCGGGTGTGTTGGTACACCACTACTGTAAATTGTCAATGAGGAGGAGAAAGCGGAGCGGAGCTATCCTGAGATGTTTTCATGCTCCAGCTGCGTCCACGTGAGGATTCCTCTTACAGGACCTTTCACGAGACCGTGCATCCGAGTTTCTGACGTTCATATTACGCCGTGAGCTTCGAGGTAGTGGGTTCACTGCGTGATACGGCTAAAGCAGTGCGGTCTTCCTCTTTTTTCCTCGGGTTATTCCACTCCTTAGTGGAAATGTTCGAGTCCCAGCCCACTTGAGCACGGTAACGCCTCAATGAGCAGTATGCCACCTCCCATGAATAACATCAACACTGTACTGATGCTGCTGCCGGAGGGCGTCAGTGCAATACTCTACAGTCTACACTTTTATTAATTTACTTTATACTGCTGAGTTATAAGAGAACATGCGCTATTTTAATGTAATGATGTTGGTAACATTTTACAGTGTTAAACATATTTAGTTACATAGGTACAAAATTTAATTTAATTTATTACAAGATTAATAATGCCTTTCATTGGCAACCTCCAGACTATCTAATCCACTAATCCATACTTTATCTTGGACACACGGGTTGTATTCCTTCCAGAACTTTGTAGACATGGAGTTATCAGTGGTGCACGGTGCCACTCAAAAATATTTCAGCTTGGATAAGGGCAATATCTAAAATGAAGGACTTGTTAAAGGACATGTTTAAATGTCTTTACACTGTATTTGCCTTGTGAATTTTATGTATTCATTTGTTTGTTACTATTTGTGATTGCACCTAATGTGATGCAGATTCTCAGAGTTTTATACAAATTAGCATAATTTAAAGACCACTAACAAATGATTATATTTAGAGCAATTGCCTATGTCACCTCTCATAAGTTACAACAACACTCAAGATGACCCACTGCTGTGCAAGTGCACTACATATAGGCTATACTTTTTATTAATGAACTTTATACTGCTTTATAGTGATAAGAGGGCTTCCAATAAAATAGAGATACATTTTAATTATTTTGTTCTTTCATTCACTTATTTTGTATTACTGTAATAGAAACTACGGGTTATGGAAATAGGTTCTTTGCTTGGACCTACAGTACCATGTTCCTTCCATCACTCATTGGAGGCTTTTATTATGATTGATTGTCTCTTGCTCAGTGAAGCAGTCCAAGCTTAATCATAAGTGAGACACATAATGACCTATTCACTAGAAGCCATCCACTCTACGCTGTATGTCAGCTTCAAATAATGAGCTGATATGTAATCAAATATTTCCCTTCCCTGAGTTATGACTAGCAATTGAGGTCAGGCCATAGAAATCCTCAATAACCTGAAGTCTTCTTTCCTTTTACTTTATTTTTCATTAATTACTGGAAATTATGTCAGCAACATTTTGACAAAAAAGGCCAGTATGCTGGATACAATGTCACTAGTTAGCGCAGGAACTGTTTCTGCATGAGAAAATAAAAAATTTGTGATGTTATTCAACATCATTAAGCACTTCATTTTCATTTCATTCTCACTTCACTGACTAGTTCAGGTCCGTCACTCTGTTGTTTAATGTACTGGCTGATTTGACCTTACAGTGGCTACTCATGTGTGCCCTGATATTAGCAGTGGGGATTCTTTGAGCTGTTTATCCAATATTCTGTCCATGAAGGTCATCTCTGAAGTGCATGAAAAGAGTGTCCTTAATTATCAAAGGATGTCCCTTTATTACATTTTCTTTGCAGCTCTTGCATATTTGATAAAACATATAACACGCAAAATGTGTAAACTTTTCCAAGACTTTTTTTATTACATAAAGTTCACAAGATGCCAATTTTACTAAACAAATTTCTGGCTTTGTTAAGAGTGCTGCTAAAGCACAAGTGCACTCGCAGTTGGTGAAGCTCACTGAATTCATATCTGTCGTGAAAAAAGCTATCTTTTCAAAAGACATTTACAAGGTTTTTTAAATGAAACCACTTGATTTTGAGAGTCACTTATTTCAACAGACCTCTCTTTATAAACATACAAAAAATCAGTTTAGGCTAAGTTAAATTTAGACCACAAGTTTCCATGTTACACATTTATAAATTGACCATAACATGTTTTTTCACAAGTTATTCTAAAGTCTCCATCCCAAGGAAGAAAAAACATAATCAAAGTCAAATTTGAGCTCTCTTTGCTCTTGGCAGAGATGTCCTTGTGTTCCCCTGTGTGAACAGAGTCAAGATTGAAGCTTAAAATGAAAGGATTATATATATGAAGCCTCTGTCCCAGAGCGGACAAATTGAAAATGTAAATTTGTGCTAGTATACATATTAATGAAAGCATATGACAAACCAGCATAACGCATGTAATTCTGCATATACAAGCAGTGTTGTCCTTCCAAAAGTTATAGTTTTTGATTTGGTTGTAGGCTACAAGTAATTATAGCCATGCTTTTATTAGGTACTAAAGAACAAATAAGTGATGTAACCTATTATATTATTAAAAGTTAATAACTTAACTTTTTTTTCATTACATTGCCAGTTAGTTTGTATATTTTCCCTCACAAAAATACAGAAACAAAGTAGCATTAGTGCACAACATTTGAAATCCCCTCCACTAATACAAAGACCGACAGTCTGTCTAGACTCTAGAACACAAAAACAGTGAAAGTGCTGTATCTGTAAAAAGTTACATTTGTTTGAAAATTTAATTTGTTTTATATTTTAATCATACCATGAGGAACATTTTTTTCACATTGTGACCTGAGAAAACACTATTACACTGACCCTTCTGATATTATACATTTGCACTGACATGATATCATTTGAAGTGCCAGCTGATTTTATTGGCTCTTCTTTTTATTTGACTCAATTGACCTGAGGTTGCTTAGACACTGGTGAACTGGCCAACACTTGGATGTATTGAAGTGAATGCCAATGAATGAATGCCTCAGCCCAGGAGATGCCAGATGGGCTGATGTCAGACTAGTCAAAGGTCACACAATGACAGCACAGTGAGCATCACATGGGTGTTCAAAGTGTTATTGTCAGTGTGAAATTCATATATCCACCATCTGCCTTGTGGGGTAAAAAGTGACAGAAAAGTGACAGATTCAGCAGGATTTGGAGCAGGACAGTCAATCATGTCAGGTATATCTGACACATAGAAATAAATACACTGTGCGCCATTCAGGTTGTGGAAAACCTATTAACCAAATGTATTCATGAAAAAAGATTTTGAAATAAAAATACATTTTCAAAGTATCTTGAGTGATAAAATGATTAAGAATGGGTCTATGACAAATTGAAGCTTTGTGGAAAAATGAGGATGGTTTGGAAGCAGTCAGTTTTGCTTTTAATAACGCATTAAATGTGTTTATTTAGGACTCTATGTTTGAAGGAATTGATTTTCATGAACTGTGGATTAAGATAAAAAGTCTTTTTTTGCTTAAATGTTCCAGCATTTTCCAAGCAATTAAAGCGTTTACTCATGCAGCTATGGTGGCATTTACAAAGTCTGCAATTTCTGCAGTTTTGTGGGTGGGTTGCCTTTTAAATATGCCACCCATACAAAAACAAACTACTGCAGTTGTATGGCCTCTAAGGTGAATTTCACAAAGCTTTCTAAGAGAATTTCACCCCAGAAACCAGAAATTATTTTATTTGAATAGTATTAAATAAATAATAAATTATCATTTGTTTAAAAAAAATCAAATTTTAATAGTTTTGTATATGCAATTACTGAATTATGTTGGTTCAAATAAAATAAAATGAAAACTCATTGCAGATTAATTACACAGTGCCTTTAAACTTATTTAAATAATACTAAAATAAAGCAAACCAGCATTACAATAATGAAAATCAAATTCATGGGGTTTTCAACCCTGTTCTTCACTGCCCTTTCAAACCTGCACTGCACATTTTGTGTGACTCCCTTAACGGACACACCCACTGCAGGTCTTGCTCTCTACTAAAGAGCTGATAATTTGAATGTGTAGTGCTGGGCAGCCTCCTGGACAGATTTAAAAACCCTTGATCTAATGATTTGGATTAGGTTTGGGTTTGAGATTCATACAGTAGAATGAACAGACATAATGAAAACCCAACTGTGTATGATGTATATGAAGATTTATGTACAGTGCACATATGTCTGTCTAACAATAGCAGTTCAGCTGTTTTAGAGCCCAGTCTACGTAAACAAGAGTTCTCTACTGCCACCTCCTGACACATTCATTTATCCAGTGGCTCTCAATTCCAGTCCTGCACATTTTGTATGTCCACTTGTCCAGTTGATAATATGAATCAGTTCTGTTAAACTGTGACATGAAATTGAGAACCAGTGATGTAGGCTACTCTTATATGTTTTCACAAACAGACCCAAAATTGGCATGCAATTAAAGTTAAACACAACTATGCATACAGAGTCACACAAGCTTCTTCATAGTGCTATAATGAAAATATATGCGGTTTAATCACGTTCATCACGTTCATTTCACTGCTGCACTTCAGCTTCTCCAGAAGACTACAACTCCCATGGTGCCACGGGGTAACCGAGGACTTGCAGCACCACGTGCTTGGACTGTCACATGTGACCTACAGCGGAGAGCAGGACACAGGACAGCATGGCGAGTAATGATCCCGGAGTAAGTTAGTTAACATTTTAAAATCTAAAGAAAGCATTAGAAATGTGTAGAAACATTTTGTTTGCGGGTAATAACTGCATTTTAAATAACTAGCGTCTAGTAGTTTGCACTTAATTTTATGTGCTTATTTATGTTTTAAGAAAAGCTATGCTAGTTGTGTGCTAGCTTTGCAACGTCCAGCTATGCCACTATGATGTAACCTTGTATAACTTTATGTATGTGATTGTCATTAATTATATGACACGCTTATTGTTTACGATTATTGCATTCATCGTTTTAAATGACAATGTGTGTCACTGATGTGAAGTTATATAAATTAACGTTACGTGTTTTAAAGTTGCCCCTCGTCTGTCCTAGACAAGGTCATTTTGGCACATTTGAATTAAATAATTAGCTAATAACATTTTTGAAGAACTGTATCTATTATCGTGTATTTTTGTAGGTTATATTATAAATATGTAAACACAGTTCCCACCGCTATGTCATTGCCTCTTCAATGCTTGTCTTTGTAAACACAATGACTATGTATTATTACGAAGATCAAGAATGTAGAATATAAGATGTGCTGTCTAGATATCAGACAACATTATTTATACAATTTACGTTGTTATTTTAAGATGTATTCAAAAATTCTGATTTTCTGTTTTAGGGTTTTTTGCAGCAGCTGAGGCAGATTGTCGGCAGGATGGGGTCTGGCCCGCGAGGGGCTGGGGTGGGTATCAAGCTCCTCATCGGAGCTGGAGCTCTTGCCTATGGGGTCAAAGAAGCCACATACACAGGTAAAACTCATGCTAACAAAATAAAGAAGGATTTAAGATGGGTTATTTACTAACTCCCATGTTCTAAACCCATACATGTTGAAAAGGAGAATATTAATTGTTTATTGGAAGTTTAATAACTAATTGTGTTTTGCTGTGTTTGTAGTGGAGGGTGGCCAGAGAGCAATTATCTTCAGCAGAATTGGAGGAATGCAGATGGACACTGTGCTTGCAGAAGGATTGCACTTCAGGTATATTAAATGCAGAGGTTGTAATTAGAGCCATGAGCTCTCATTATAATAGTAATAGTACACAAAAATAGTGAAACAAAAATTTCAATTTGAATATTTTGTTAAATGTGATTTATTCCTGTCATGACGAAGCTGAATTTTCAATGGCCATTACTCTTTAGCGTCACATGATCCTTCATAAATCAATGTAATAAGCTTCATCACAATAAACTTTCACACCAAATATACTTTAAAACAAACACCAGAGAACGCTTAGACAAATTTTTCACATGTTGAGAATGCTTAACCTAACGTACAAGTATATAAACCATAAAAGTTTAATAATCACTTAGGCTACCTCTGAGTGATTTATGTTTAGGTAGATTTTGAACTGCATCCTCTCACCAGAAAACTACTAATTGGCTAAAAGGCTTTGTTTGACTTTTCAGAGATCATCTACATTTCCCTGTGGATTACCTCTGACCTAGTTTCTCTATGATCTGAATTTCTGTGTACTGAATTTTAGAATATTGAATTTGATGTTCCGAATATAATTTTCATCTTGAAAACTTGAAGCTGTATTTTTAAAAACTGCATATTTGGATATATAGTCTTAAGATTTCAGAACAAAAAATTAGCTGTTTCAAAATACATGTGTATAAAACGCTGCCATAAAAAATAATCAATTGTGTACATTTCAAATGTTTAATTTTCAAGTAAAAAAAAATTATCTAATTCAGAACTATGTTAAATGCCACATAATATTCAGTTTTGTTAAATGACACTTATTATTATTCAGATTTACACAATACAAATTCAGTTAGTTGTCATATTATAAGCTCCATACTCATCCAAGATGTAGATGAGTTTGTTTGCCATCTCATCTTGATGGTGCCATCAATAATCAACAATAAACAACTATTTCTTAAAAATCCTTTTTTCTTTTTTTTTTTTTTTTTTTTTTGGAGCTTGGCAGACTTAATCAATTAGACATTCTGCCTAAACTTGGAAAGGGAGCAAATGCTGCAGAAAGTTACAATAAGTCTGTCTTACATTTAGGATACCATGGTTCCAGTACCCTATCATCTATGATATTCGAGCCAGGCCCAGGAAGATTTCATCCCTCACTGGAAGCAAAGGTGATCTTGATTCTCATAAATGCTAAACAATCACTTGATAAAGTTCCCGATTATGTTACTAGGCAATACCCTGTGCCAGTTAAAAGAGTACATGTGACTCTGTCCATCACAGATCTTCAGATGGTAAACATTGGTCTTCGTGTGCTGTCTCGACCGATTGCCTCCCAATTGCCGGTCATGTACCAGCAGCTGGGGAAAGACTACGACGAACGTGTGCTTCCTTCTATCGTCAATGAGGTGCTTAAGAGTGTGGTGGCCAAGTTCAATGCCTCCCAACTGATCACACAGAGAGCCCAGGTATGGAATGAAGGCTATCAAATCAATAGTCCGGTTTCAGTGTTTTGTTTTCTTTGGTTTGTTCTGTGACTGTAGCTTTTTTGGCTAATTAGGCATGTTGAATCAGTTGTGGTGCTCATCCGTGAGAGAGATCACTTAAATTTGGCTGTGTATCATAGCAAACCAGTGGCCAGTTGCGTAAATTGTTTACACTAGTTGTAAAAAATTAAGCCCTTTTCACACTGCACGTTGGACCTGGAAAATTGCGGGAATATTGCCGGGTCACCTTTTGTGTGAATGCAAACACGTTTTTGTATTGATTCCGGGACTGATCCTGGGTCGGGGATCTAGTAACATTGCCGGATTCAGACCCAGAATGAGCGCGGTGTGAACAAAAGCCAAAACTAATGCCGTGAAAGGTTGTTTACGGGACCTTTATGCACATATTCCGGATAATCACTGGCAGTGTGAAAGTGCAAAATCTAGTGACCCGGGAACAATTGCCGGCACACATTACCCGTGTATTTTTTTTTCTTCAAGACTGGTCATAACTTTAAAAATGTTGTTTAAATCATTGTTTTTACAGTCAGTTTTTACAGCTATAATAGTCATGTAGTTGTTTCAAAACAGTTGTTATAGAAGAATTTAAACAGTTAGCCTATTGATAAATATTATTTTTATCATTAGTTGATTTCCTCCTCCATCTCAATCCAGTTCAGCAATGGTTAGTTTGGGTTAATTAATTCAGTTCTTGGGACATTTCTCTTCTTTGTCTACATGGCATCAATATGTTCTGTCATTCAGAAACATGACTTTTCATATCACTACTATGCTTATGACACTCAACTCTACCTCTCATAACATCCTGAGGCCATCCTTAAAAATATTCTTGTTTGCTGTAACCTGACCGACCCTGTCAATTTAGCACCCACTCAATTATTTTAATTTTTTTGCTTTTAGTCCGACCGACTTGCCAAATGTAAATTTGCGTTTAGACCGACCAATTTTTTTTTACTCTTTAAACAACTAATACAAACGCAATAAAATACTATTAATTATATTTAAGTAAGTATTGTAAATATATAAATTACCTTGGCCTACATACAAATGAAGGCTATCTTCTTTAATTAAAAAAAAACCTTGACGTCATCTGTGTTTACACGGATGTCACACTATGGCCTGTGCGTTCGCTTCGTCTCCTCTCATTCACTGTCAGAGTCAACGGTTCGCGCTTGATAATGATGGCTGCGGGTGCAGTAAACCTAAATGTTTGCGGTCACTGTTCAAAGTCATACGGGTTCGGGCACCATAATACATCTAAAAAAATTCATTAAAACAGCTCGACACCGCTTTAACTTGGCACAAAGTTCTGGAAAAACTGTGCCCAGATCTTTTCCCATCCCTTCTCCTCTCTAGTGTAAAACCGTGACCGTGTCGACTGTCACTTTATGTTCGAAAATCTATTGCACGAATCAAACTCAAATCAACCAACACAAGTTCAGAAAACGAAAATAAGAAATTGATTTTAACGACCTTCTCTCGGAGCGCGTCCAGGTGTTTTTATTTTTATTTTTTATTTTATTTTATTTTTTAACAGGCGTCACACAGCAACGGCAGCTTCGGAAAAACATGCATAACAGCAAATAATACTTCTGCACACTGTTTCTCTTTATACAACAGACATGTGAATTTTGCCGGTATTCAGACAGTCTCATGCTTACAGATAAAGATTCGGGTTAGAATCGCCTAGGGCTGTCAAAATAGCTCAAAAACTAAATTCAAATTTTTTACTTAAATATGATCAAAATTTGAATTCTATTCGAATTTTTAATGCATAATTTCAGTTAGGTTGAAGAAAAGCTTTTTGATTCTCTTCTGAGGCTCAAGAGCGCATCGAGCAAAATATTACTGAATGTTTATTCAAAGCATTAGAATACATGATTGTGAAAAAAACATAATATTTAAAATAATGTTTATGAATTAATTATTAATTAATTTGCTTAAAGAACTATAAACAAAACAGCATGAAGTATGCATGCATTGTTAAATAAATAAAAAGGGCGGAAAACCAGTCACACAGAATACATTTTTTCATTAAAAAACATGAGATGCAGTGGGATTGGGAACAAAAACCCAACATAAAGTCTTGAGATATTTTTAGAAAATTAAATTAAATACATTAATTTTACATGTCTTTCTAAACATGCGGCTCTCTTGTGCGAGGCGCAAGTCCAACGGTGTCCCTCTAGAAAATGCGCGAAATATGCGTTCTGTGTGAACGGCTTGGTTTCAGTTTTGATGTAAACAAGATCTTCTACACATTGATGTTCTTTTTTTTTTTTTTTGAAAAAAAAGTGGCTTCAACTGGATAGGCTAACATAACCTTATAATGCAATGGCACATACATCGTCATCGCATCTCGTGCGCGTACACTATGTGAAAGATGAGAAAACAGATAACTGCGTGTCGAGCTCGTCCGCCTTTGAAAGTTGTGTTGACACAGCTGTGCGCGCGGCAGAATGGATGGAACACGCCTATGCGATTTTTTTTTTTGTTGTTTTTGAAATGTAATCATAAACACAGCCATGTTGAAGCCTTGCAGTAAATGTTTTGCATTATGGCAGTCCACTCTGCTTATTGTTTTTTGAAAATGTTGCACTCCTGTTTGTCATTGCGCACATAACTTCAAGCCAATAAATCATCAGAAATAGGGGTGCTCCGATCACTATCGGCCGATCATTAATGCGCATTTCATCAGTACAGCCGGTTATTTAATCAGCAGTTAATTCCATCAGGTGCCTGATTTGACATAGAGCAGCTGTTACTACACAGAGCCGTTGTTAACTGAGAAGATGCGCCAATAAACGCTTAAAATGAAGTGGATTTGCACATCTTCTCTATTAACAATGGCTCTGTGTAGTAACAGCTGCTCTATGTGAAATCACGCACCTGATGGAATTAACCGCTGATTAAATAACCGGCTTTACTGACGAGATGCGCATAACGATCGGCCGCACGGAGCACCCCTAATCTTTACATTCCTCCTGCCTGTTGTCCGTGGATTTACCTATATTTGGTGTTATTTGCCTTATAAAACTTTAGACATGCAAAAATTTTACAATCGATTCAATAAACATTCGTCACTCAAATCAAACAGGATTTTTTTTCACAAAAGTGACAACCCAAGAAAGCAAAGTAAACGTTCTCTCATTTGTAGGTTGCATTGATACGTAGCGGTGGATTCAAGTAAAACAGTACCTCATTTTTTTCTCACCTGAAATTCATGCAATAAACATGTTTTTGACAAAGATTTAAATTTGTTTGTGGTCTATATAGCCTGCATCAAAATGAGGTTTGCAATGATGCGCCTGAAGGCATGGGTTTAAATTCATACTGACGTCATCACCATCACAAAAATGTACTTTTTTTTTACATTGAAACTTGAAAAAAAATATATATATAGACCGACCTACCGACCCCTTATGATCCTCAGCTTGTCTAACAGACATTTCTTGGTGGTTGAAGGACCATCACCTTCAACTCAACCTTGCCAAGAGAGAACTGATAGTGATTCCATATTTCATCACAATTTCACATCAAGAATAACTCTTTCAAAAAAAGCCAGAAACTTTGGAGTTATGATTGATGATCAGCTGACTTTCTCAGACCACATTGCTAAAATGTCCAATCCTGCTGATTTGCTTTATTCAACATCAAGAAGATCAGGCCCTTTCTTTCGGAACATGCTTCACAAATCTTGTTCAGACTCTTGTTCTGTCCAGTCTGGACTATTGCAATTCTCTCTTGGCAGGTCTTCCAACCACTTCCATCAAACCTATACAATTAATCCAGAATGCGGCACTAATATTCATTTTTAATGAGCCCCAAAAATACACGTCACACCTCTGTTTTTCAATTTGCACTGGCTACCAATAGCTGCTAAAATTAAAGGCATTTGTGTTAGCTTAAAAAAACACCACTGGCTCTGCACCCCTTTACCTAAATTAATTACTTCAGACTTATGTGACCTCTAGAAGCTTGCATTCTGCAAGTGAACATCACTTCAATGTGCCATCTCAAAGAGGCACAAAATCACTTTTTACTGACTTTTTCATTAACTGTTCCCTCCTGGTGGAATGACCTGCCCAACTCAATCCGAGCAGCTGAGCAAGAATTTACTGCACACCAATTTTTTGGTGCTTGGGAAGCTCAGTCCCCATTTGCTTAAACGGAAAAATGTGAACACATTCAAAATGCCTCTTTTTTTGTTGTTGTTGTTTGTTTTGAACTGCAAAAAGTCAGCAATATACAGGTTTGGAATGACATGCTCATAGCATAGACATTCCTAAAATAATATGATCAATGTTATCAGGTATTTATCTCAATGCAGATACTATTATAACTATATATATACATTCTAATCTGATACAGCTGAGACACACACTACATGAAATATTTCAAATTAAAGTGTCTGCTTGTTCGGTCAAGTCTAGAAATTTTTACTTGTGACCAAAATGTATTACAGTTGTATTGCATTATCATATCAACATGAGTTTGAGTTGGGTAACGTGAGATTTACACAAACTTGCGGAGTTCATGTCAGTTCCAATGTTACTGTCAGTAAAGCAGAAAAAGGGCATGACAAATACTAGGACATCCATATATTCCTTTGTTAAAAACTTTGTATTAAATCAGAACATTTCTAAATATAAGCACTTTCACTTTTGGACCTAATTGTATCTACATGTTTGTTGATGGTTTAAATAAGTTGATCAGTTACTGAGAAAATCAGCCTAGCTGTTATTTATGTTTTATTTTGGTTTGCAGGTGTCACTACTCATAAGGCGAGATCTAATAGAGAGAGCGAAAGACTTTAACATCATCCTGGATGACGTGGCCATCACAGAGCTCAGCTTCAGCAAAGAGTACACTGCTGCTGTGGAGGCCAAACAAGTTGGTTAGTAGTACTGAAATATGTAATCTATGCACCCTTTTATGCACTCTTGGTAATGGTAATACACAGTGTTTTTTTTGTAGTGGGTATAATTAGATTTTTCATGCAGCCTCATAGCTACTCACCATCCCAAAGCGACACCCTATCACCACCACCACACTCACTAATGCATACAATATGCAACATGTAACCGAGAGCATTCTGAAAGAGTGCTTATGTGATATCAACATGTCAATTTATTATAAGCAACTGAAGAATTTCACAGCCAATAACATTTACAGCTGGGGAGACTGGACTAATTTTTCTTCTGTTTAGTGTTAATCATTTAACACAGTTACATTTATCTTAAGAATATGGACCTTGGAGCACACGTTTTTCCAACTGGCAATTTTCATTGCACATTTAAGAGTGCCTATTTTTTAATTCCATATCCTGACTTTCTGTCCACAAGGCTTGTCAGTAGTTCTCATCTCTCTCATCATCTGAAACAAGGAGAAATAAACATTTTATTCAGTTTAACTGCTGCACACAGACATATACACAGTAGCCTGTGTTATCTCTCCTATTCTCCAGCATTCAGTGGTCCACCACACTAATGGAACTTAAGTTATTAGCTAGGCTATTATGTTGGCTTGAGAAACGTACTGTTATACTATTTAAACTTCTTATTCTTTGTGACCAAGAATTTTCAACTGTACTGTATCTCCTTCTAGGGCTTTAATGCTACAGGCACCAAACTCTTCAGGAACATTGGACCCAATCTGTAGTTTGTTTCTATATCTTTTCTAACTGATGAGACTTAGTTTTTGTATATCAAGAATCAAAGGTTTCCCAAAGACTTGCATTGACTGAGCAAAAATTCCCTCTTTAGAGGACAACTTCAGTCCATTAGAAGGAGCCAGAAGATAAGAAATCTTTCAACTCCCCTCATTTACTTTTGTTTTCAGTAGGTTAAATTAAAAAATAATTGCATACTTTTCCTTTATGCCGCCAAGCAAAGCTTACAAATTTAATCGTGACCAGGTCAGGTAGTGACTATCTGATAGAGGTCAGATGTCAGTGTAAAAGACGCTCGGGAAAGTTGACTGACCTGTCACTAGCTATGTTTCCATCCACCTATTTTTGTGCATTTTGGAATATAGCGTTTTAAAAAAATGCTCTATGGAAATGCCAAGATGTGCATAATTTCAAAACAATATGCATAAAAAACATGCGCACAAATGAGTAAAAAAAAAAATATCCGACAAGGAAAAAATGTGCATAAACTGGAAACACATTTAACAAATAAATTCCACCATACGCATCAAAAACGGCATGTGACTTTGCACAATGGGGAATAACATGACTAACCAGTGCACTGATCTCATTGCACTGCATCTGAAATGTTGTTCAAAAATGCGTGACGTAAGTCTGACTTTAAAGTATTTCTGTATAACTGCTTCCCAGAACTGTTACACGACTGCGTTCCCAAACAGCAAGCATCAATTTCCAAAAGACATCTTAGACATGAATAATTCATCATATATATGAAAATTAGGGATGCACCGATCATGATTTTTCATGGCCGATTCCGATACCAATTTTTTTTACAAGCAAACTGGTCGATTCCGATACCGATTTCCGATTTTTTTTTTTTTTTATGTGTTAAGCAACAAACAAGAAAAAGGAAAGTGTTTATAAACAAGATATTTGGTATTTAATAGGCCAAACTTACTTTTGGCTACTGAAAACAATAACCGTAACCATCTGAAATTAAAGGCAGTTACTGCACAATAAGTAGCCTACATTCAATACAAACATAGATGGTACAGACATCAGCGTTTAGCTTTTGTTTTTAAATTGGGTTGAAACTACAGAGAACTGGCCTTAAATTTAAAGAATAACTGTAACCATGTGAAATTAAAGGCAACAACTGGATAGTTCTACAGTCCAAACACAATCAACACACATTCAATAATATGTTTCTTAATCAGCATTCAGTATTTTAGTTTTTAAATGGTTTTAAATAAAAAAAAAAGCTCTTTACCAGTGAGACTAAATAAAAGTATGCTGTATAAATACATTTTCCAAAATGTTAAAATCAAATAATGTTGGTGCGAATAAAACAAAGATGCAAAGTGTTTCATTCATCCAATAAAAATAAAACATTTAGGGTAATGATTCACATCTATATTTTTTTTACTTGAGCCAGTGAAAAATAAATAACTTATTGTCTCAAGTAAAAAAAAAAATATATAGATATGAACTTTATCTAAAATATTTTAATTGGATGAATGAAACACTTTTTTTCAGTGTACTACAGCATGTGATTTTTAAATTAAATTAAGTCTATGCAATTTTAAGGTAAAATAATGACGTTTATTTCTGGCTTTTGAAACATGTATGCAAGTTCTAATAAATAAAATAAAATAAAAACCAGTTTTGTCACAGTTAAGTCCGTTTCGTTTCTCATCCAACATGTGAGAAGTTGAGCTGAACATCTCTTCACGGTCTACTCGTGTTCAGGGCGCGGACCGGTACGAATATGCTCGCGCAGCTTTAGTGCGTGGAGGAAAGGGACTCTTTATTTGTGCATCAGTACACCAACGGCTGATCGCTTCCTGCTATCTGTACCTCAGACATGAAGCTCTGCATTTCCAGTACTGATCGGCTGCCCATGTCCTGCGCACAGATTTCGAAATACTCTTCCAGACAAATGAAATAGTGAACGATTACAATGTAGTCTGTGCACGCGAGCGAACCTCTGGAAAATCGGCCGAAAAAAAGACCAAAAACCGGCCGATTGCCAATCGCGTATTTTAAGCAAAAACCGGGCGGTTCCGATTTATGGCCGGTCAACCGGTGCATCCCTAATGAAAATTATCATGTTAAGTGGCTTCCTCTTAGTGATATTTAGTGCCAGTTTATCAGGAAGTGTCATTTTTGTTCTCTTTGACTTGTTGGATTTGAAACAAATGTTTTATGCGATATTCCAGTTTTGCGCATAAGTTTAATTTGATTCTTTGGATGGAAACATGCATGGTGAATTAATGAATGAACATATGAAATTTCTATTATAAAACTATGTTGGGGCGTATCCTCTTGCTTTTTTAAGCCGGTATACGGAAATCCTTGACCTTTCCTAGTGGGTATACAGTGTATACCTGTGTATTACGTAGACTACACCACTGGTAATTCATATTGCATACCCTAAAATTGCCTAAACGAAGCATCCTAATTTACCGTATTTTCCGGACTATAAGTCACACTTTTTTTCATAGTTTGGCTGGTCCTGCGACTTATAGTCAGGTGCGACTTATTTATCAAAATTAATTTGACATGAACCAAGAGAAATGAACCAATAGAAAAATATTACCGTCTACAGCCGCGAGAGGGCGCTCTATGCTGCTCACTGCTCCTGAAGTCTACCACTGAAAACATAGAGCGCCCTCTAGCGGCTGTAGACGGTAATGTTTTCTCTTGGTTCTTGATTCTAAATAAATGCGACTTATAGTCCAGTGCGTCTTTATATGTTTTTTTTCCTCATCATGGCATATTTTTAGACTGATGCGACTTATACTCAGGTGTGACTTATAGTCCGAAAAATACGGTAACCAAAATTACAATGTACGTAGTCACCTAATAATTATTGCTGTCTGCTTAACGTGTTAACCAAGCGGCAACCAATCACTCTTTCTCATGAAGCTAACACGGAAGTGACTTAAACTGTAATTCGTCAACTGGCTGCTAGAGGCTGACTGTAAAAGGGAGTCAATCCCATAGACCACATATTAAAATGCCCAACAGCAGAAAAATGTCCATGTTGTCTTTGAGCAACACAGCTGTGTTTAGTTTCTGAATTTCTAATGATTTCTAATTCAAAAGCCCATTCATAAAGAGAGCTGTTTCAAAAATCAGCAGTTTGAACAAAATGAATGTATGAATGAATGACTCATAAAGATGTTTACCTACACCTAGTAGCAGTTTTATTTTCTGTATTTTTACAAGGTCTGTTTTTCAAATGTAAGCAATATGCTTTTCATTTAACTGTTCAAATTTCATTTTTTTTCCTTTATGAAATTTCACTTTGTGGGAGCTGCAGCTGTAGAAAAATCAGCAAAATTTATTATTTTGACATTTTGGTAAAATGAAAATAATTATCAGTTCATCCTAAAAAAAACATTGAGTAATTCTCAGAAAGAGTTTTGCTTTTCCTAATGCTCTCCACTAGAGGGCACTGTGGTCATTCTATGACTTCGTAGTATTTCATCAGTATTGCCTATTGACCAAACAACAGTATACAGCTTGCATAAAACTGTTTGTATGAAATGTCATGGTGAAAAAGGATAATATCTGTGTATGTGAGACCTCTTTCTTTTAAATAACCTGTCTCTTTTGTTGATGTGTAGCCCAGCAGGAGGCTCAAAGAGCTCAGTTTTATGTAGAGAAGGCCAAACAGGACCAGAGACAGAAGATTATACAGGCTGAGGGTGAAGCTGAGGCTGCTAAAATGGTATGCTGTAGCTGCTTTCTCCACTCCACTTCATTTTGGCAATCATTGAAACAATGTCTCTGTTTTATTCAAACTATAAGGGATTTCCTTTGTTACTTTAAAATGTCCCAAATGCACTATTCTCAGCTACAAGCACCTCGTTTCATATAATTATTATTCCCTGTTATTATGTTCTAGATCTGTGAGTGGTAAATGACTGTAATTATTGGATATAATTAATGAATACTGCTTCTGTGCTAATTAAGCCAACAGTCAGTTGTTGCAGTCACACATCTAGGCTATTTTGAACTGTTGCCCCCTTATTCTCAACAAGCTATTAGCAACCAAAACACATTTGAAAGCATTTGTTCGCTCTTTTTTTTTTTTTTGTGCATTATGGATATTTTTCAGTTGTTCTTTCGATTTGTAATGTTTCAACACTGTTGGTGTCTTCAGAAATTACTTTGCAGGATTCATTCCTGCTGATATGATGCGATTCTGTTTCTAAAACGGGCCGCAGGTCAATGGCTGTCTGCTGACGGTAAACAAGCAAGGGTACGGAGTAATTTGCTTTTGTTTTTGTTTGTGCGCTCCAGTTGGGTCAAGCTGTTACGAAGAACCCTGGCTACCTAAAACTCAGACGTATCAGAGCAGCCCAAAATATTGCCAAAACGGTAAGACAGACTTAAAAACAAAGACATTATTGGTTGACCCATATTAACAGATGTTGATACACTACCAATATTTCTGGTACGTATGAAGATTTACAGTTATTAAAATTTATATTTTTATTCAGCAAGGATGCGTTTAATGAATCAAAAATGACACTAAAATATTTATAATTGAATATAAATTTTCACTTTAGAAAATTTATTTATTCAATATCAAGCAGCACAACTGTTTTCAACTTTGATAATAGTTAGAAATGTTTCCCAATATCAAAATGATTTATGAAGGATCATGTGATACTGAAGACTGGAAAAATGGGTAAAAAAAAAAAGAAAATAAATAATGTCCTTGTCTCATAATCTGTGTATATGTTATCACCAGGTGGCAGCTTCTCAGAACAAAGTGTACCTGAGCGCAGACAGCCTCGTTTTGAACCTCCAGGACAGCTCCTTTGACAAGTAAGATCCTAACCAATGATCCTCACATAATTCTGACTATTTCTTCTCTTTTCCTCAGCTGTGATCTTCAAAACGAACTAAAAAATTCCCAGCTGTAGATAAAGAGGAAAATCTTCTAAAGTAGTATTTGGTTTTCTGATCTGAGCTGGACAACTTGACCTAACAATCTAATACTATCCTCACATGTTTTTGTTGTTGTTTTTTTTCTCTTAAACTTAAATACTGAATAGACTAAACATATATGCGTGTTTTGTCCAAAGCTCTTTTAGACTTAAATGTATTAATGCCCATATGTTAGCATTGTTCCCTCAGCGGTAATCTCTGCATTTTTCTTCTCTGTCAGCCTGTCACTGGGGAAATGAAGAGCATCATCCATGAAGAACATATGCATTCCATATGTAAGCAGTGTTCCCCTTCCCAAAACGTGACTGTGAGCCGAGCCTCTCAGAGTACAGTTCTGCTGGGTCTCAGATGAGACATTGGTCAGGCAGTCTTATAGATGCATCTGTTTATACACAGTCATTCAGTCATTCAGGATTATTTTCTAGTACATTCAGCTCAAGAATTGGGAGTTTTGGTATTAGGGAACTCTAAATACTAATGGTGATCACAAAATAAACACTGCAAACAATAAATGGTCACTTGTTCATATATTTCTAAATGTCAATGTTATACCTAATGTTGCTGATTGGTTGTTTACAAAACATGAAGCTTTTTTTTTTTTTTTGCCCCAGGTTTTTTTTTTTTGTATCATTATTATTAGTAGTAGTAGTACTATAATAACCATTCAATTTTCTCAAAAAAATTTAACTTTATGAAATGTTGACAGATCCTATTGTACTTGCAGACATTTTGATTAAATAATGTGTTTAAGACTATTTGTGGGGAATATTTATTTCTTTGGAATTGTTTTTGTACAGTAAGTCTCTTCTATTCACCAAGCCTACGTTTATTTGTTCTAAAGTACAGAAAGAAAATAAAATATAAAAATATAGAACAGGTTTCTTTGAAGAATCGAAGGTTCAGAAGAACAGCATTTATCTGAAAGTGAAATCTTTTGTAATATTACAAATATATTTTGTCAATCATCCTTGCTTAATAAAAAAAAAGAAAATATAGACACACATGCATACATAGAATGGTTTCTGAAGGATCATGTTACATTGTAAAATGTATTTGAATAGACAGCTATGGGAGCAGCACAACTGTTCCACCACTATAAAAAAAAAATTAAACAAGGTTATTGCCACTTTATATGTCACAATTCAGATTTTTTCAAACTCACAATTCTGACTTTATAATTCGAAATTATGAGATTAAAAGTAAAAATTGCAAGATATAAACTCAGAATTGCAAGAAAAAAATCAGAATTGCGAACTTGCAGTTATGACAAAATTGTGAAGTCTTTTTTTTTTATTATTCAGTGGCAGAAACTGTTTTCCATAGAAAGAAGGTTTTTTAAATAGTAATATATATTCATATATATATATATATATATATATATGAAGTTAATTTTCAGGATGAATTAATATTTTGTATGTATTAAAATGTCATTTTGTTAAAGAGTTTTAAAAATCATAAAACCTTCCAAAAAAAATCTCAGATTTTCAGTGGTCTCAGACTTTTTTTTTTTTTTTTTTTTTTTTTATTGAGTATTTTTGAGGTTGTAATACTTAGGAATGTTTAAAGAGAAACCTATAAATAGGATTCCAAGTAACAGACAGCAACATGCGGTCAACAGACATTGATTTCACTAAAGAGGAGGTTTAGTCAATGGGTGGCGCCACATACAAAGCCATTAGTTTCTTGTTGAAGATGTCCTTTACATGGAATTCTGGAACCATGGAGATAAAGATGAGTCTTAATGTAGAATGGTGTGGCAAGGGACTTGTCTGCTTGTGTGCATGTCTCTGGTACACAACACAGACCCTTGGATTTACTGAACGTTTGAGAGCATGTTTCAACATGATCCTCAGAAATAGGGTCTCTTGAGACTATTAAAATCTCACTGGATTAGAGTGAGTGCTCTACAGGAGGGGTTTGAAGGGGCTTAGTGCATTATCCCACTGGTAATATTCATGTGGAGGAGGAGAGTATGAGAGGGTGGAGCTAGTGAAATACTGCACAAGTCCACGCCTCTCTTTTTCACCTCAGCCTATAGAATTCAGTGGTATTTTTTGAACGCAGAAACCCTTAATGGGTGAGTGGCTGCATTTTGTCTTATAGGTTGCCTGTATGGTACCTGTGTTATTGGAAAATATTCCATATATCTAGTGCTGCTGTTCTCTTAACCTCTTTTTGTGTGGTTATACCTAAACTGGTTCCGGTTTGATTTGCTGAACGTGCTGCAGTGAACACTTTAATATGCAAATTGGAATGAAGGAGATGTCTGTCACATTTCCACCCCCCACCCTCCCTTTCCTCAATCCTCTCTTGCCCCTCCCCTCCCGGGACATGCATAAACAACAGCAGATTACTGCTCAGCTGGTCTATCTCCATGGAAACGCTGACCTCATACTGGGACAGAGATCTGGGCCAGTCACCATGGCGATTCTCCAGGACAGTAGACTTGGTCTCTCTTACCTATAGATTGATGCAGCATTGCTGCTATTTCTGGAGGTCAACAGTACAACGTTCCTGGATCATGCTGTTTTTCCCACCATGCACTGTATGCTGCAGATAATTATTTGCTGTGCTGCAGCTCAAGAACCGTGTCAGCGCTTGCTAACTGTGCACTCATGCTCTGTGTGACCTACATCCCACTTCAAAGTCGTGATGCTCTGCAGTTTGTCTGCGTTGTCCTTGCCTCAGAATCTGATCTACAGAAATGCACACTGGAGTATTTGCTTAGTCATTTGCACTGTATAAAACATTTCACATTTTAAACAGAATGCAGCATGAATATATGCACCTCATATAATGAAAATCATTTTATGTTCATAATACAATTGAGCAATGCAAGCCTAAGGAAATTATATGTTTAGTCAGTGCATTGATTCCACGTAGTTTACAACTTATGGCGTCTTATTTAAAAAAATAAAAATAAAATGAATTTGTTTTTGAACAGGATATATTTTGAAATGGAACCAATGGATATAGGTGGTTTTCATCAACAACAGTAAACCTGAAGGTGAGTTAGGTAATGTTTGGTGATTAAAAGGCTACAGATCTTTTGTTTCCAGGTTAAATTCGCTCCCCTGGAGATGAATTGGTGCCATCCATAGTCGGAGAAGGCCTCCACATTAATTTACTGAGTGGATTTAATTAACCTGTTTCTTTTTTGTGGTACCCTCATTATGGTGTCAAAAGGGATTTGGAAATCTTGCCCTAGTTTGGTTAAGATTGCTCCTTTTTTCTTCCGTTTGCCATCGTTTAGGTCACACTCGAGGCGAGCTTTTGCAGAGATCCGGCCTAGTTTTGGTGTTCGTAGGTGTCTGAATTCTCTGTGCACCCTTTCTAGACAATCCCCCTCTATTTAAACGTGTACTCAAATTGCAAATCCATTGACTCTTTGAAACGGACAAAGTTTTTTTTTTTTTTTTTTTCAGATTCCTGCTACCTAAGGAAACACTTGTTGATTTATTGAAATTGGACACATGCCTTTTTGTGTGAGGTGCGATAATTGAGTGTATGGCAGTATAGTTCATGTGAGTTTCTAAGGAGCAGCAGGAATTAGGGCTAATTTTGGACTGAATACTTTAGTCTGTGATTATATTTAGTTTGTTACTTATGACTTTCTAGTTTCTGTTCATGAGTAATGATTAAACACTCTTAAAAATAAAGATTTTTGGGAATTTTATTCTTGTGAATGTTACGGTAAATTAGGCACATGCTTATTAAGCAACATTTATATTTTGGTCCTCCTCTTAAATGAAGGACTACAGATATCTGTAAAAGTAACTGTTAAAAAAGACATTGAAGAGTATTTCTGCTAAACTTTCTTGTTTAGCTGAAATTGTTTCCCGACATTCTCTGAAATACAAAGCTAGTTGGTTTTATCATTTTTTCCAAAGTAGCAGCAGCAGCTTCCTCTTTCATTGTATGACAGGAAACAGGCGCTTAGTCTCTCCATGTCGGTTCCCACAGGTACAGCGTCTGCGCATCAGCCTCGATGCACGTGGCTGGCCTCCGTGTGAAAGGACTGGAGAAGTTGGGAACATGTAACCGAAATGTATGTTGCTTTCACTGGAAGATTAAGTTATGACATTTTGATGAACCACTATGAGGTCAAATAAAATGTTGAAACATAAATGGATAAATAGGTCACAAAAGCTGTTTTTCACTTGTACAAGTATAGACCATATCTACTTGAATAGGGAAAAATTGAAACCTCTAAAATTGTTGTTTCTGGAATCTGGAATTTAGCTCAAGGGCGAAATATTTCATTGGGAAGATTTCACATTGGGATCACCAACAGAAATCTGCTGGATTTGACTGACTTCCGTGTCCGCTGTGCTTCTTACATTGCTGAAATTTTCACAATGTACCTTTTTGCTTGGAAAATTTTGCTAAGGTGACCTCACTTTAAGGCAGTTCTTTCTACAGCTTCCATATTGTGTTATGACTTGTTTGTTTTTATATCATATCTTTATCATATCTCTGCCTCTGCTTAGATATACAAACACATTACAGTTTTATGTGTCTTTCATTGGAAAGGTACAAGACTCTATTACGTGTCATCCGTGGCATCTTCTACTTTGTATAAAACGGACCCCAGTGTGTTTATCAGGTATACTCCCACTAATGACTCTCTGTTTGGCACAGATGGTGAGCACTGAGGGTCTCCAGGCTTTGACAGACTGAGTCCAGGCTGATTAATGGAGTCTCTGAGGTCTCTTCCCCTGGGAGTACATGGCCTAAAGCCAATATGGAGGACTTTCCCTATGATGACTTACTTTACAATTAGACGGGGCACATTTAGCTATCATTAAAACCTGTTGCTCTATTTAGTTGAATAATTGTATACTAACCATAATTGCAGTGTAGATCTAGATCTCAAAGGGACACCTATCTTTATATTCACCTCGGCAAAATTTGAGCCTCAAAAGCAGCTCTCAGTTTGTTCATAAACTTAATGACTGCAATCGACACAGTACACCATTCAGCCAACAAATATTACTATTACTTTAGCCATGCTGTGATAATGTATAATCTATCACCTCAATTCTCACTTATGATGAATATTTAATGAGCAGTTCAGCAGGACACTCCCACGAGTCTGTTGCTGGTCCCCAAGGGCTTCAAATTACAACAAGATGGGGGAGGCTTAAAGCAAATTTTCCCTCCTTTTTTCCATACCAATTCAAGTATCCTTCAAAACTTCGTTTTGCATATCTATTTTAACAAATGTGTGTGTATGTGTGTGCGTTTCTCTTCTTGAGTGAATTATATAAATTATATTATTACATTTAATCTTTAATGAATTTCTTTGTCTAGATGTCTAGTGAAAGCTTAAAGAATTACTTAAACTTCCTGCAACTATTTATAATACTAATGATAATGTAGCTACCTGATTTCTCTCTATGCCGCATTTCATTGATTTATTGAAACTTCTCTAAGGAATCAACCTTCACCTCTCTCTGAGATCATTTTTATCTGTACGTTGGACCACTTTGCATAGTAGCCTGTATTTGCTTTAGTAAGTAATGGGGGAAGGGAACAAATGTGTAAGATTATACCTTCAAGGCAACGAACACCACATGTAGGGTACTCTTTAAAAGACAAATTATAGGACGTCATTAAAGCACAAAAATGAGTTAAACTCCACAGGATTTCACACAAACAAACATGCAAGAACATGATAAACTGCACTTGTAACATTCCTTTCAACCACAGGTGGACTTATTTTTTTACTGGGTGGAGTAAAACGGATTTAATCGAGGTTTGTACTGAAGCGGATCCAAATGGTGATCCAGTCCGTGTTTTTGCGCTTGCCTACAATTGTTGGGTCTGATTTCACCGTCCCCTTGCTTGCTTCTGTCCGCCATTTCGCGTTGTTCTGCTGGGCTCATCGCAAGTCGCGTCATGGAAGAACAATAAAGCGTCTTTGTTTCACTGCAGCTGACGAGTGGAAACGCTGAAGTGGCAGTGCACGAAATACACGATACACCCTGCATGCCGATAAAATACCAACAACAGTTTCATATTTTGTTCTGGTTCATTTAATTCTGCACCCCTCATTTGAGATTACAACCAGTACCCGGAAATAAACAAGCAATTTTAGACGTTTTGTATTTAGGCCTGATTTTTTTTTTTTTTTTTTTTTTTTTTTTTGGGTGGTAGCCTAAATTTTGGGAATGATGCAAAAATAAATATAAATACCAGTGCCATTTTCAGCGTTTTCGCAACTTATAAGCGTGAGCAATAGTATAAACGTTTTATGGTTGCTGAATGTTGAGCTATTTGAATAAGCAAAATCATCGTTTTGTGGTAGGCCTGGAGGCTACCGCATTGATATCCGGTAATTTCAATTAGCAGGGAAATTACTTTTTTTATATATATAAATGTCCACTGGTGTAAGATGGTGGTTAAATCATGTTCCTAAATAAATAATTTTCCCTGTTGTTTGTTCTGTATATCAGCAGTGTTTTATGAAACACTTGAGCACATTTGGGTGAGGCGAAAATAACTTCAGATTGTTAAAACCTTAATTGTGTCTCCTAACCCTAATACATCACAAAAGCAGGGAAATTGTCGTCTTTCTGCTTCTACTTTGCATTTTACATAGGTGTATTTAAATGGAAAGACAGACAGCCAGACTGAGTAGCCTAATTGCTGGAGATCTCGGTCTTTTGAACAATGCGCGTAGAATTAAATGAATGTTCATGAGAGCTTAACTTTTTGCACAAAAATATATTTCCCCCCTTAAACGTCATATACATTAGGTTAGGGCCTTAGTTCTTTTCATGTAGTATCACAAAGATAACACTAGATGGTACTAAATTGTCTTTATCGATCAATTTCAGGCAACACAGGACAGAGTTTTGAATAAAAGACTGGACAGACGAGTTCATAAGCAAATGCCAATTCAGCACGGCCAGCTTTCATTTTTTTATAATAAGTAACATTACCATATTATAAAATTGTATGTAATATAACTGACGATATGAATAATCAAGTGTTTGGCCTTCACGACCTAATTTAACGTAGCTAAATTGCATTTTTCCCCTCATGAAAATATACTGAAACTTTATTTGGGAATTCACATATTTTTATAAAAACTACATTCTGAAAATATGTTGCTTTGTTGGATGTAGAATTCTAAGTACAATTATTAGTAAAACTACAAATGTAAAACTGAATAATCCATGATCATATACTTGATTGTTATAGAGTGTAAAAATGATTTGCTTTATTCTGTAATGCATATTAACAGTAGTTTCCATAAATGCAGTAGGCCTGAATTCCAGCCTCATTGGAATTGCTTTTTCCCCCTTGATATCTTTATTGCCAAAGTGCAACTGAGTTCACAGACGATTCCACCTGGCTCAAAAATGAGCACTGTTTGTTTTGTGTGGTCTGTGGTGTTATCATGGTCAGATTCAGTTCATTGTGCAAGAGGTCTGGCTTGTTTCTTCATGTGTTGCTCTGTCTGGCCACAAGAGGAGGCTAGAGTACTGATATCACAGACACATGGATTCATGAATGTTGGGCCTTTTAGATCACACTAAAAGTAACGGAAAAAAACCCTTTTTTTAAGTCTTAATAGCTCTTCCTGTGGCAGCTTGTTTTATTGGCTCAGACACTAGAGTGGGAGTTAGTGGGAGGGAAGAGCCGTTTAAATTGGCTTGTCACTGTTAATTTGTTCTTGGGTTTTATCATTGCATGAAAGTCAAAGCATCTAGTCAAATATTGCATACTGTTTTAAGGAATTAAATAACAATCTATCACGAAAAGGCAACATTTCAGCATAAACTGGTGACTGTGCATAATGAAGGTAAATAAATTACCAAGAACAAAGTCCAAGTCCTGCCCACTTGAATGAGCTCCAAACAAGGTATGATTGCTGCAGTTAGATCAAGGAATGTTGCTTTGCTTTAGTAAAAAATTATTTATCCCCACTTCATGTTAAATACATAGTAGACAACAGTGTCTACAAAGTAACCTTTGGTAAATAGCACCTGTACATTTATTTTAAAGAATAATATATTTAAAAATATTACTAAATATCATATTCTCTGATATTTTGACTGTTTAAATGAGAAAATTAAAAGAGAAAAAAAAAACTATTTTCCCTAAATATTATTTCCCCTATGTGAGAGAGCCGTGGAGAGTTATACATGGCATTGAGGGCCAAGCTGAGACCATGTTAATTTTTGATCTGAAAGGACAGATAATTGTCAATGGTATCAGTGTCCACAACAGAAAAATATTACAGTTGCATTTACACTTATACATACAAAGGAGAAATATAGCAATTCATGCACAAACAATATTCATAATATACAATGTCAGGTTTATTAGACAACTAACGAGCAAGAGAACAGGAGAAATATAGAGAATAGTTTTTGCTTTTTGAAATATGTGATGGTTTCAGTAATTCGACAGGAGGTTGGCAGCTTATTCTACCAAAGAGCAACAGAGAGGGTTAAGTTTGAGAATGATTTTTTTCTTTATTTTTGTTTACCTTGTTGTTAAGAAACAACCAGGCGTAGCTCAGTTGGTGACCTGAGCTGTTGGGAGGGAGCATATATTTGTAGTGAATACATTTGCTCCAATACTTTTTGCATTCCGTAATATCCTTTCTCCAGTATCTAAAATGTCCCAAACCTTTCTGATATTCTGCCCAATTCTCATCATAACTGTTACTATAAGCCACCAATTGACTCTTACTGTGCTGGATGGGCAGAACGTGTCTCAGAGTCTCAGTTTCAGTGACATAGTTCTATGAGGAAATGTGGTTTTGTGGACAAACTGAAAAATATAGTCTCAAAATTGTTCTCTTTGCTCTAAGGACTTGTGCATAATAAGCTCAATTCTTGTCCCTGATGCCCAGTCGCTGTTTCTCTCTATTATTTTTGTTTTCTATGTGACTGTGAATGCTTCTTATTAAAACTAATGAATAAATACACAATGCAGCCTTTATGTCTGTGACATTCCTATAGTGTCATTTGCACAATGTGTGTTGTAGCTGAGCAGAGGACTTCTTCAATGTCCTAAAAATAACCTTGTCCAGTGGAGGGAAATGTTCATATTTTGATACTATTTGTTGCGTCCTAGTCAGACAAATATTTCAGCGACTCTGCTCTGAACTATTTTCAATGTTAGAATAGCATCCCTGACTGCAATGAGCCAACTTTACCAGACAACAGACAATGTGCGACAGATCAACAAAGGAGGGCAGTATCTGCAAACAGTTTAGCTAAATCAGGAGAAGAGGTCAAATAAATTAGGGGGGAGAATCAGGATATCTCTGCAAGAGGTTTATTAGAAGAAGTGTAAAAATGTGACATACTTGAAAATGTAGAGTTTACTTATATTTTGAAATAAGATCATAATGGTTTTAACAAAATTCAGCCTTTGACTTTCAAAAAATGTTTTCATTTTTCTTGGGACAATAATACATTTGATACTTTTGGTTCTACTTTTCAGACTACAAAGTAATGTTAGTGAAGAATCATGTGGTCACAGATCTGTTTATTTCTGTTGCTCACTGTTTACTTGTTCATCACTCCTGTAAGATACATTTATATGAGTTGTAGCACATTAAATATATACTGTAGGTGTGCTAGTGTGCTTCACTGATCAGCTATGTAAAAACTCCTTAGCTTCAGGCACTAGCTTTTGCTGCATACTCCAAATCCTTTATTGCACCTTATATTAGACCATAAAGTAATTTGAGCTCAACCACTTCAAAAAAATGAAAAGGGTACACACTATAAGCAAAAATGTATGAACAAGGATTTTCCACAAATAATAGACATAATGTCTATAATCAGGCCTATATTTTTTATGTTCGCTTTCACCAGACTTTTTCTTAAAGGTCTGTGTTAATGGATTACTATAGGCCTATCTTTATTCAAAATGTAGGAGATAAGGAAAAAAGTTAACAAGTAGCACAAATCAGATATGGACCTCAAGAGTTCATACAAAACAGGTTTTTTAGTCCCAGTGAAGTAATGTTTTTTCTGTGCAAACAGACTCCTTTGGCTATTGCACCTGTTTTGCTGCTCTTTTAGCATCCTGCAGATGACCACTGTATTTTTAAAATCGCATATAAACTCGAAAGAGCTTGTAAAAATGCATCTTGAGAGGACATGCACTCTGTTTAAGTCCTCTGTTGTAGGATGCTTTCTGTGTGCTTTCTGTGTTTCCCTTTTGCTTCAGACATAAAAGAATGGGGAAACAGAGCAGTGTGAATTTAGAAGATATATGTTTTAAAAGAGTACTGATATGACATGAAAACAGCCCAGGATAAATACACTGAGTCGGCTTTACTGTACAAAAAGAGCTGCCTGAAGTCCTAAATTTGAGACATATCAATTGCATCATTCCCACGACTCACTTTTCAAGTTAATTTCACTGTCAAAACACACAATAACTTCTTTTTTTAAAAGGATGGGAAAGCTTCCTGAACCTTTTATGTATGATTTCTTTTATGTTCCCTTAATAAAACATTCACCACCCCATGTGAATTAAGAAATCTCTGAAGCATACAGTAGGCCTTTTTATTAAGTTATTAATTATTATCAAATATGAGTAAATAATTGTATATGAACATCTAATCATAACAAACATCATTAGTATTATTATTTAATAAAATACATTATTTGGTGTATTTTAAGGTCTATCGGTATTTTCTACATCTTGAAAATAGAAAAGCAGGCTCTGATGATGGCATGGATTCAAGCCTGATATTTTGCCTTGGCATTGACCACGATATTGCAGCTGCTAACAAATTATGTAGAGGATCGAAGAGAATCATACTCGAGGGTGCTGCTCCTCCAAGACCTGTTTAGCCATTCATTGTACAAAGGTATACCTATGTATTTGCTTGTATTAATCCAGCAAAAATGGTAGATTATTTCACTTCCATGAACAAACTAGTTGTTTGTAAAGCATGGCATTCAGAACAGTTCAATCATGCTTTGTTTGCATTGGGTAGACAGTAAACTCTGACACTCAAATCTTTGAGATGGGGTAATGTGAGGCCACGGTTTTCATAAGACAAATTAATTATTATTAACAATGTTTAACATTCTTATTTTAGTTCACCCGTTGACATTCTATATATTTTTATTTAAAAAGAAAAATAAATGCCATGCTTTTAGTAAAGGTCTATCTCACATCCTATCTCATTCCCCCTCTCTTGTTATCGATCATTTCACCAAGGGCACCATGCCTAATTTATGACTTCACACTCTTGTGGGAAGGACAGGAAGAATTGGGTTACACCTCACCCAGTCTGAACCGTTTGAGTACAGAATTTCTCTTTCTGGCTGTTGTACATTGCCATGTTTATTTGTATCCATCCGATTTTCATTGGACCACATTCAATACCAAGTACACTGAGACATTCTTCAAAATATCTTTACAACACACTATTAATATCTTAGAGCATGTGACTTACAATACATCATAACGCCCAAAATGGTAACAATAACACTATTCTAATCCTAATATCATTGTATCCACAAAAATTATTTGAGAGCATGTAGTTTACAATGCATTGCTATGCCCAAAAGAGTAACAATATTAGTAGTGTTATATTAATATCACTGTAATCAAGTAAAATTGTCCTCCATGTGGAAGTTTTTTGAGCCTCTAACAGAATTGTTGCTTTACAGTAATTGTCTGCTAGGGATCAGCAGAGTGTGCTTGCTCTCATTATGCCTAAAATACACCAGACCAGTGTTATTACTTTCAAATAAGCACCTTTTCCTTGCGGAAATGGCATCTCTATTCCAAAACATTCTTTAAGGGGAAGTTCAATGCCACTCTCAGAAACCCATATTCTTCTAGGAAAGCAGAGATTAAAGCAAAGAGGGCAAAGATTAAACAGAGACTTATAAGAGAATAAATTAGACCGGTTTAATATTATCACTGTAAGACACAGAGAAAATGCCAGGAGCTGCTATGATATGTTTTTTCCACTAGAGGGAACACATTCCTGTCTCCAGTACGCTTTTTATGAGAAGAAAAAAAAATGGATGAATGCAAATACAAAAACAGCTTTATTTGAGGAGGATAATGCCTTGGTTTTTTTTAGGAGAAGAACAACATGTTGAATGTGTTTTCTAAAGCCAGATAACCCTGGACCCTGCCCCTTACTAATGTCTACCTGATGTCTCGCACAGCCAATTATCTGCCTTTGCTAGAAGATCATCTGAGTTAGATGATCTAAGGTAAAAGCAGGTTATGTTTTCACTGACAGTATTATAACATCAGATATTTACACTGTTTATAACATGTATAAAACTCGGCACTAAACATTTATAAATCTATATGCTAAATGTTAGACAAGAATGGGTAGTTAATTATTTTAGTAAGTGGTGAGAATCTGTCATTTGATTGTACAAACAAGCAAACTTAATTTGGCTGTTTTTTTTTGTTTTTTTTTACTAAATGTTTAGATTAGCAAGATGACCTATATGTAGGCCTATTGGTGGGAACAGGTTTTTCCAAGAGATGTGCCAAGTTATTAATGATTTCATTTTATCCAGTGTTCTTCCATATTATTCATGTTCAAATATTTACTATCCCTCTTATTTGCCAGGTCGAACGTGAGTATTTATTATTATTATTTTTTACAATTTTGTTACACTTCACTCATTTACACACTGCCGCCACAAAATTTGATCTCATAAAAAGTCATTCGCGCCAGAAATCTTTTGGAATCCATTTTCCAGGCTTTCTCGCACGCTGTGTGTCATTTCTTTCTCGACATCTCTGTCATCCAATCATTTCGCCCAAAGCGTCAACTGTGGGTTGTGATCGCCTGGGTATCCAATGAGATGCGTCCGACTGCAAGAAGTCTCGCCATCAAAGTAGAATTTGAATGTAGGTTATGGTGAAGTATCCGAAATTCCCCTCCCCTCTATGTTCGCCGGCGAGGTTATGGCTTCTGCTTTGTTTAAATGCGACTCATCCCGAATATGAAAGCACAAGACGTGTTTTAACTATTTTAAAACAATATTATTTACAGAGCCCAACCTGAGGAAGACGCATTTTCATTAAAACATAAATATAAAACGGTAGTGGTTGCACCGTCTTACATCGTGTGGTTAGTTTTTTCCCCTCAGTAATAAAGATCTGATCAACTAAATATGGCTTTCCTGCTCTGTGTGAGGTTATGAAACTAAAACAGCATGTCTGATAAAGTTGTGTCTGCTTTGTGTGTATTTTCTCGTCTTGTGTGTGTGTGTGTGTGTGTGTGTGTGTGTGTGTGTGTGTGTGTGTGTGAAAATAGCTGTTTTTTCGTTTACTCGTAGTGCCAAGTTTAGTGCGAAATTCACTGAAAGGGGAGGGGCTGCATCTGGCATGAAAATGTTTCCCAAATGCATCCCCTACATGCTTTAAAAACAACATTTCCTTAATGTGCTACTTCGGCATGGTAACTGGCTGTCTATTAATAATGTAGGTGCTGTGTTTGGAGGTGATTTAGGGGTCAATAAGTCTAAGCAGTTCGTACACATACGGCATTTGCTAACTTATTGATATTAATGATGAGAGTAACGACTTTACGTTTTAACATGTCGTATCAACGTATTTTGTTGAGGAAATGTGGAATTGTGTTGCGAGAAAGCGGAGGTAAGGAGGTGTGTCTTCTCTAGTGAAATACCGGCTGGGGGTGTGTCATTTTACGTTTAGAAATACTTTCCATTGTTCCACTCTATTGCCTTAAAAATACGCCCCCTGAGTCCGCTGACCAATCAAACACAACCGGCCGCCTCTTATGCTCCGCCCACAAATCTATAATAAAGCCTCCTTCATCACATGCCGTCGGCATAAGAAACCTTCATTACAACAGTGTTTGTTGGAGGATACGGGTGGATTATTCTTGCTTTTTCCTGCGTTCTGAAATTTGATATAAAATATTAATTATGGCAGACACAAAGGTTGACTCCGCTACAGAAATCTCAGCAAAGGTAAGAAAAGATGTCTCTGGATACACGAAATTCTCATTCAAAAGCATGTTCTGTCTTTCGTTTGTCTTAGTTAAGATTTAACGTGGGCTATTTTTGGCTGTAACCGGAAAGGATCGTTGATGAATTATTAAAAGTAAACAAGAAAAAGTACGCGATAACTGTTTTCTAAGTGATTTAAACTGCTACACTGTAATGTGAATTTCAAATGGATACATTTGTAACGCGCTCTTTAGCGCGTGAGGAATGAGAGCACATTCAAACGCAATTTCTCATTGTCCGGAATGTAACAGTCTGCGCGCGCGGGTTCTTTGTTTATACAAGCGTATCGGTTCCCCTTTGAACAGCGGCGATGTGTACTGTAATGCTTTCGTATTTCAGATCTAGAATCTATACAATACCTTACACAATTTGCATATTTGTTTATTGGTATGGCTTTTATGGCTTCTGTACATTTTCGTTCAACAATTGTTCGGAGTACTCGTTAAGGCTACTTCCAAATCCCCATTCATTACCGGTTAGTTTGTAGCTAACAGACATTACGGCAGGTTTTAGGACGCGTTTGATCGGTCGATGGCTTCAGGGCTGAAAGTTTGCCTAGGCAGCTTGAAGCATCAATCGATAGGAAATCTCAAGTATAATAATAAACGAATTGGTCATACATTTGATGGGAGTAAATAAGCACATACATTTACAAGTAATTTCGAATTACCGCTGGGGTTTAATTCCATGTCCAATAACGACTGCTCTGATGTAGGCAGCGGAACGCGACGCGGAACTTGGACGCTGCAGTGCATCGGATTTCAAACGCAAATTTCGAAGTTTTCTGGTTAAAAAAAAACGAGTGCAGAAATGGTATCTCGAAGCGTTTGATGTTCAGTATTAAGATACTGTGGTGGTGGTGCCGTACGTCTCGTAGGCTACTCGAAAGCCCTTTAATCTCATAAATGCCTCCAGTTGATATGCTCGCTCAAACATTGATCTGTCTAATAGCTACTGTTCATTTCCGACGAGTTGATATTTTTCCATGTGTGACAGCAACGTGGGCTTGTTGGTTTACTAGTTTGAAGCCAGGGACGTCGGTGAATTTAAGGGGGCGGTCCTAGTTGATATGGTTGATAAACGGCTTAAAGGCTGAAGATTATATAAACGAATTAATGAAAATGTTTGCATGGCGAAGGCTCGTTTAACTGCTTTTTGCAATGCTTTAACTGAAAAGAGAGCAGTCAACGCAAATTCAAAGAGCACATGATGATCATGTCATTTATGACTTTTTATTTATAATTTTTTTTGCCTACGGTTTCTTGACAATTCTGCGACTGCGCGAACTAAATCCAGGTTAACGTGACGGTGGTGGCGTGCGTGCCGAACTCGGTAGTGTTCGGAAAGAACAGATCGTGAAAGCCATGCGTATGCTTTCTTTGTCCTTCATTCGAGTTCGGCATTGACTCGCTGAACTACGGTCCAGTGGCTTTGAATTATCTTCCTTGATTTGTGTATTAAGCTTCTCTTTTTTTTCCGGGGCCGCGTTGTAAGCTTTTGCTTGCGTGCCAAAATATGGTTGCTTATTGGATTTACCTTTTACAATACCCACAGCAGCCGAATCTCACTTAAGTGTCAGATTACAAGCGAGCTCACTCGGTAAGAGGCGGGAGCAGGAGTCGTTGATGGACAACTAAATTCGTTGCTGCAGCCACTGAGGCGTCAATGTCAGAGGGGCGTCATTAGAGATGAAATTTAAATTTGTGCGCATAGGGGGCGTTTTGCTCACGTCAGTCGTAATCTGCATCGACTCTGTCTATTGGAGTCAGATGGCTCCAGTCTTACGAAGTTAAATGTTTTTTTTTTTTTTAAAAAGCACATTTTATTATTTTTTATATATTTTTTTTTTTTAAATGTAGGACCTGAAGGAGAAGAAGCTCCTTGATGAAAAGGAAAATGGAAAAGAAGCCACTAATGGAAAGGTAAATAAATGCTTGCCAGTGTTCTTGACCTCTCTATTAAACTACTTGAGTGTTCCATGGGGATTATGCAATTTTACAATTACCTTTTCTAAATTGTGAAAAGGAGAATGAAGAAAATGGAGAGCCTGAAATTGATGATGAAGAGGATGATGAGGTGGATGAGGAAGATGAAGAGGAAGGAGAGGGTAGGTGCAACACTGTTCAAATTTTTCAGGATGTGACAAATTAATTTGTTTTAATTATGTGGCTACTGGTCAACTTCTATAGGTGATGAAGAGGACGAGGATGACGACGATGATGATGAGCTAGGCGGAGGAACAAAACGGACTGCTGAAGATGATGATGAAGATGAGGAGGTACACAAGAATTGCTACCTAAAGAATACTGAATTATTGTATCTTGAAAGTACAAGTAAATCATTTTAAATAAAACCTTTTTTTTTTTTTTCCAGGATGATGTTGATCCAAAAAAGCAGAAGACAGATGATTAGAGGATTGTTTCACATTGCTGAGCAGGTGTAGACGCCTCTGCTTTAACCCAAAATGTTGGAGCCAGTGGCATAAAGGACTCAAATACATAAAACATGGTCATTTTCAAGTTTTCATCCATGTCAACCAACTCGACCCCCAATTAAAAATTTTCTAGAGAATCGACCACAACTCAGATTTTCAGCGTTCACAACAAAATGCTTAAGATAAGGATTTGTTTGTATTTTTATTTACATTTTATATTTTTGTACATATTGTGAAGAGATCAGCCACTTTATCATGATCTCCTGTGACCAAAACGGTGCTTCTTTATGGAAATTTTACTTGTTTGACCATGTCTCGATATTTCAACATAAAGGCAACATGTATAAAATCACCAGTCATTGAACTCCGAGCATTCCAGTAAATTTTATGTATGAACTTTAGTTGTACCATAAACTAGTTTTTGTATGGGAGGGCTAGGCCAAAGAAAAGGAGTTTTGGTTTCTTTTGACTTTTTGTCTACATTATTTGTTTTACCTTGGCCTGTTTGTTGTATGTGTGGAGTTTGTTGTTCAACAATAAACTTAACTTTTATTTTGTGAGTTAAACCTCTTGTTTGTTCGTTTCAAAATCACATAATTTTGCTGTTCATTTTGTGAGAGCAAAATAGGTGTAACTAGAAAAATGTAAAGATGTATTGATAATGCCTTTCCTTCATTGTGTTGTCTCCAAGGACATCTGATCCACATAGTAGTTCATGAGATGCTTCAATTCAGGAGAAATTTAAGAGTTTAAGACTTCTGTGTATGAAAATAAACAGATTTGTTATGTGGTTAAAAGCAAACCTCCCAAACTACAGAATGATTTATGACAGGGTTATTCAAATCTTATCCTGGAGGGCCAATGCGCTGCAGAGTTTAGCTCCAACCCTGATCAAACTCTCCTACCTGTGATTTTTCTAATGATGGTGACGACACTGATTAGCATGCTCAGCTGTGTTTGATCAGGGTTGGAGCTAAACTCTGCAGCGCATTCGCCCTCCAGGACAATATTTGAATAACCCTGATTTATGATGTTACACTTGGAAACATCAGAAATGCAAAATGGCATAATTCTACAAACTAATTGATTAATTTGCAGCATTCTGAAAGGGGTAAAGGTAATTAAAAAAAATTGTAAAAGCCATCGTTTCATATCCTTCAGCCGGTCTAAGACTTTCAAAAAGCAGGTTTTCTGTTAGATGTTCTGTTCTAAAGCTAGATTTTACAGACATTTGTTTAGAAAGGGAATGGTGGTATGATACTGTTGAAAGCAGGCTTTTAACATTCATTACACATTTACATCTGTGTCCTCACTGCCTTCACACAGCTGCCTGAGATTTCCCCATTAGACTTATAATAAGTGCAGGTCATTTGGCTCTGCAGACATGTACAGTGTGTGTGTTTGGCTAAAACACTGGCTGATGTCATATTTTAGGCTTATATGTCCGGGTCAGGTTTGAGGAAGTGAATACTTGCGAGCAAGTGAATGAATGGATGTATTTAAGACCAATCGGCCATATTATGCCTTTTTTATTTTCTTCAGAGACATTTGGAAATCCTCAACCTTTTATGATTCCATGAAATAAAAACAGCTCAGAAAACAGGAACTTTTATGAAAATACTGACAAATACCATTTAAGGTGGTATTTGGATTTTATATTTCACCTCACATTTTGTCCTACCAGTTCATGCCTTGCATATCTCTCACATATTTCCCAGTTTTCAGTGCAAACATGTGCTTTGATCGTGATAAGAGAGGAGCTGCTTAGTCTAGACCGGATGGCAGCTGTCCACCAGCCTTCACTGAAGTGCATCTCAATATGCAAGCAGCAGCTTGAGTGTTTGAGGCTCTAGCAGCACCACTACTGGTATGTGACAACAGCATGACGCCAATCTTTCAAACCCAACGTGTTAATGCATGTCAAGATGTAGGCTACTGAAATTCAGTGAACTAGCAAGTCTAAACTGACAAATAGCACAGCGGCTACATTTCTCAGGCATACTAAGTAAGGTGGCATACTAAGTAAGTTAGTATGTACTTACTAACTTGGTGATGAGTAGGAAATGAGGAAGTGAGCATTTTCAAACATGCAGTAGGCCTGAATGAAACACAGTAGCAAAAGGTGGTTAACACATTTAAAAGTTAAAAAGATCCGCCTCAGATAGCCTACTACAGTCGTTCAAATAAGTTGACACTTTATTAATTTTTTAAGATGTATTAAATAATCTTACCAAATGTGCAGAGATTTTAAAACACCCCGAATCAAAGAATATCCAGTTTAAATATTTATCTACGATAAATGTTTTTCCCCCTTTACGACAGGCTAATTAAAAACTAAAACGCTTTACAGATAATTAAAACGGACCAATCACAGGTAAAACACGTCCCATGTTATACAAAAAATGATGTAAAATAATAACTTTTCTATATCCTCATTAACATTTATATCAGCGCGATACGCAGACCTACATTCTGCACGAGTTCTTAGTAGATATGACCAAGTGAAGCGCATCCCATTCAAATTAGTCGTCCACTCGTCTCGTTAAAATTCAAGGTCCTTTTCTGCCACCTACTGGCAACCAAAGCTGTTGCACATCAGCTACTTCACATTAAGCTATATAGCTTATAAAAGGCGAGGAATGGAAAGGGTTACGAGAGCCGACTTAAAAGGTTAAACGTATTTTCAAACTTGAAACGAGTCCTATGTGATCCGGATCAAAGATTATCTCATAACACACGCAAATTAAATCGATATCTTTAAGAAATGAACATTATGCAAAATAAAGATTTTATAGCCTAAGATTTTTATTATTATTATTATTATTATTATAGTCGTTTGATAAATTGTAAACTAAGTTGGATTGTTAATTTAGACAGTAGCCTAAATCTCACATTGACAAAGACTTTGTTAAAAAAAAAAAAGAAAAAAAAATCACTATGACATCATGGTACTTTAAGATTGCCATATATTCCATGGTATTTACATGATGCTCCAAGGTATACATCCATGTTATGTGAAAAATGTTTTTTTAGTTCCTCCTTCCAACCATTTACTCGGCAACTGTTAGTCAAAATTTACATTCTAGGTAAGTTCCAAGGGTTTGGAGACAAAGACTATACAAATGTAGGTGGCAAGTTGATTTTTTAAAACAGACATGACCCAGCTGTACCCGTTGATGCATTCAATTGGGGATTGGGGGAGGGGCAAAATCCCCTAACCACTATCATTACTTTCCTCCCCCAACATCCCGGCCTCCAGCCTCATCCTACATGCACCAGCTTGCTTTTTGTTACCCCACCTTTCTTGAACCAAATCAGCCTTTGCTTAGTAACGTATAGTCAAGGGACATCTTGTGTTGGATACGGCAAGTGCCACTGAAAGCAATTGGCAGGGACATTGTTAATTGTCCCTAAAGGCAAAGCTGTGGCTGCTTGTCCAGGCCAATGAGATTAATTGTGATGAGTGTCCTTGTGAAACAGGATAGCTTTGAGATAAAGGTAAGAAATACGTGGTTCCCTCCAATTAGAGTTTGGGTGAAATAATTAGGATAAATGTACACAGCAACCAACTCAATTCATGAACTGAAACGCTCACTTGAATAATCCTGGATTATTTTTAGGCATATATTTTAAGAGTTTATGATTAAACGAACGCTGTTTTGAGCTATCTATCTATCTATCTATCTATCTATCTATCTATCTATCTATCTATCTATCTATCTATCTATCTATCTATCTATCTATCTATCTATCTATCTATCTATCTATCTATCTATCTATCTATCTATCTATCTATAATATGATTTATTACACTGACGTAAAGAAGTCATAAACGCTCTTCTCTTTATGCAAGTTGGGTGTCTTGCGGACATATCGTTCTCTGACCACTAGGTGGAACACTTGCACAGCTCTCGTCATCATGCGTGAGACTGTACAATTGGCACAGACGTCACAAGGCCTTCCCACACCTTCTGTGCATTTTTTTCATTCTGTATAAGCTTTACACCTTGGTGTAAACATTTATTTATTTATTTTCATGCAATTATCTAAAATCATTTAACAAAAAAAACAAACAAAGGCAAATTGTTAGAGAAAAAAAATATTTGTAATATTCAATACCAGTTTTATCAGACAACTAGATTAGAACGCAAGGCAGGGAAAATGACTGCAGAGGAAAAGCTAAACTATACCCAGTATATATGACATTACATAACAACGGTGGATGTGGGCTATGTCCCTGTGCTGAAAGGCAGTGACGAAAGTATGGGGTCCTCTGCTGTGTTTTGTTTTTGGAAGGTGCATCTGAATAGTCAATATGAAATGAAACAATAGTGGAGGTTCAGGGCACTTGAAGATGTACAGGGATCTCCAGTTCAGAGGCCATCGCTAATCCTGCCTTGGAATACCCCGGGTCCCTCCACATTTTAGCTACTAATTTCCTAAACTTATGATAATGCAGCAATCTGGGTGGATCACAGCAAATTACTTCATCTCCTCCCACCTCTGAACCACAGGGAATGACTCTTGCTTTCTAATATTAGATTTTGGTAGGATTCCAGGTGCTGCAGTGTGAGTGTGTGAGTATGTGTACGTGAGCTCATGGATGGGATTGTGTCTCTCTGTGCTTGTGACACCCGCCCTGATCCTATTCCAAGCTTGGCTGTTAATCGGCTTAGTTGATATCCTTGTGTGTCTGTGTCTTCCGTCTCAGTGCTTTTGTCATTTCTTGCTGTCAGATCCCAAGTGAAAGCTGCATGCACAATAAACTACAGGTAGAAGCTAGCCTTTAATCCAGGACCAGACTCTTTTGTTAATGCCATGAACCGGCAGGCTTGAGACTGTCCAATAGACTGCCAATAGCAGTGTCAAGGTCCAGAAAAGTATGAAAGACATTGTCAGAATAATCCATCTGCCATTAGCGATTCAGTTGTAACATTATGAAGTGATGAGAATACTTTTTATAAGCAAAGAAAACAAAAAACAAAAATAATGACTTTTATTCAACAATTCCTTTGTCAAAAGTCTCCTCTGTCTCTCTATAATAACATATGCTGTGTATGCTCTTCTGTATTAGCTGTGCCACAAGGATGCGCTGATTTGAAAAGAAAACAGTGCATCCTTGTGGCCCAGCTGAGTGATGATGAAACATATTTATCAATGTTTATTCCGAAAGGTGAGATATTGTTTATTTTAACATCCTGTTCATCTGATTCCTTATAGCTTTTTATTTTATTTTTTATTATTAGCCTAAAGCTGATGAAATACACAATTACTGTAACTGTGTTATGTAAGCTGGCTAGCTTCCTTTTTTAATTTCCCTTACAAAAATTAACTTACATTTTTTTTTTACTATTAAAATAAGTTAATAAATAGGCATACATTTTATATATATATATATATATATATATATATATATATATATATATATATATATATATATATATATATATATATACAGTACAGACCAAAAGTTTGGACACACCTTCTCATTCAAAGAGTTTTCTTTATTTTCATGTCTATGAAAATTGTAGATTCACACTGAAGACATCAAAACTATGAATTAACACATGCCTATGAATTAACACATGCCTATTTTCCCTGCCTATTACACGACTACTTACAACAACAAAAAAGAAATATATACATATGAATTTTTGAAGTTTTTGAAGTTTTGAAGATGTAGAGTCTGTGATGTGACAGAACATAAACTGTATGTAGGAAACAGTTATACAGTGAGCAACAGTTATTGATTATAAATATATGGGAGGTGTTGACACCAGTGGTTTGTGGACCACGTGCTGACATATAGTCCTGTTGTGCTATAGGCATCCCATGTGGAATTATATATTATATACATAACAAAAAGTGTGAAACAACTGAAAATATGTCATATTGTAGGTTCTTCAAAGTAGGCACCTTTTGCTTTGATTACTGCTTTGCACACTCTTGGCATTCTCTTGATGAGCATCAAGAGGTATTCACCTGAAATGGTCTTCCAACAGTCTTGAAGGAGTTCCCCGAGAGATGCTTAGCACTTGTTGGCCCTTTTGCCTTCTGTCTGCGGTCCAGCTCTCCCCTAAACCATCTCGATTGGGTTCAGGTCCGGTGACTGTGGAGGCCAGGTCATCTGGCGCAGCACCCCATGGCTCTCCTTCTTGGTCAAATAGCCTTTGATGCCTTCAGTGTGACTCTACAATTCACAGTCATGAAAATAAAGAAAAGTCTTTGAATGAGAAGGTGTGTCCAAACTTTTGGTCTGTACTGTATATAGAAAGACACAACAACCATATTTCATTTTAATTTTGTTGGGGTGATTTTGTTGTGGTCTGTAAGTGTTTTATTTTATGTTCTTGGTGGATATTTATGGATATCAGGACCTTACTTCAAGCAAGGGCACACCTAAAAAAACCTAACCCTAAATATGAGCAACAATGCCTCTTCTTCGAAAACTGTATCTCCAGGTGCAGGCATTATCTGACATTCAGCATGTAGTCGACAGATAACCTTCATCTCCTTTAGCACAATGAAACAGTCTATGAAATGCAATAATTCAATTTGAGAAGGGCAGACAGATATTCCCACAGTCATTCCCCAAAGGAGTTACATTCCAGCACCTTACATGAATTATCACTCTTCCCCTCACAATACGATGTGAGAAACTGAGAAAAAATATTGTATCTGATTATAGAAAAGAATGAACTAGGTGAAGGGATTAAGAATTCCTCAATTACAATGACCAGGTTGCTCTTTACAAAATGAAGACACCAACACAATTGTGGAATCCAGTATGGTATAAAGCAAATGCAAGAGAAGTGTAATGAGTGTGGGTGAATTTTTGCAAGGACAGTGGACTAGTAGTGTGCGGAGGCTTTTGATCCAGCATGCTGTGTGTTTATGATGGAAGAGTTGGGTTGGGCAGAGAGCTCAGCAGAGTATGCCATCTGAACCTCCACAGGAACTGCTGACGCTATCTTAATTGACCAAATCGTACAACCTTAAAGGTGAAGTGTGTCATTTCTGCACCAACAGTGTTACCAAAGATAACTGCAAAATATTGCTTCAAAAACACTCTTTATCTGCTATTGGTGAGACAAACAGGCAGTTCCACCCAAATTTACTGTATTGGTCAAGCCACTGTTATTATGTCCAGCCCAGTCTGGGTGCTTAAACAGATTTCAATCTATTTGATGCAGAATGAAAAAGCAAGATAAAAAAAAATCTGAACAGCTGTACAACTGAACTGTAAATGGCCTTGCTTTCACTCTGCTGTGAGATGAACTGTATTCAGGAAGGGGTCAACACAAGCACGAGCCATTGAAACACAATTAATGTTTCCACACAAGCCTTGCAAGTCATTGATTGTATATGTCACATGTCCCAGCCTGCCACATCCCTGCAGACTGACATCTAGTATGACCATTAGGGGTAAAACATAGCCTGATTTGCTCAATCTAATCTTGTCATTATATATATATATATATATATATATATATATATATATATATATATATATATATATATATATATATATATATATATATATATATATATATATATATATATATATATATATGTTTTTTTTGTTATGGTCTTAAGTTTTGATGAGTATACTATAGTTGTTGTTTTTTTTTGCCCCCACAGTCCCATCAGAAACCACATGTGTCCACTGGTGCAGAGTGCACTGGTGTTGCCAATATTTTTTCCACAGAAGATGAGAAGCATTCTTGCACAGGAATTGTAGGATTGGGAATGGAGGAAAAGGTGAGAGTGTCAAAAAGATCAGTCATGCTTTATGCTCAAATCTTTTTTTATTAATTTTTTTACCTTATGTACAGTTTAAATTGAGATTAAATTTAAAGGGAGCTAAAGTAACATGTTTTTTCAACTTTTTGTAACACATTAATTTTACTGTGTTCACTTTACTACCCAGCATACTTTGCAAGGGACTGCATTAGGATAATACATTGAGGGATTAAATATTATTTTATGTTTTTATTTTTTGTTTTTAGTGTTTTCGCGGCATTTCGAGGAGTTTCTGTAATGTTTTTGAATTTTGTGGTTACCATTGTGCAGAAGAGTGTTGCCTGTGCAGGCTGTGGACACTCACTGAATAATAACTATTGTAATGTCAGTACTGATACCACCCTTTTCTTATTTGTTCATTATATATATTGTGTATAATGATAAATAAGTGTTTTTTTTATACAGATGAAAATGAATTAAACATCAGTAAATTCATATAAAAAAACAGTCCCAAAAATGTAGTTTGACAAATCGTGTGTGTGTACATTAATAAGGCTCAAGTACTCCTTCTCAAACATCAAACCAGAAAAGCTTTAATTATTCATATTATTTTTCAATATTCATGTCAGGTCTGGGAATAGAGTTGGAGAAATTGAAATAAATTGATACGTGTATACTTGTATATACATGTACACTCATTTAACATCATTACAACACACAAAAAAAGAAAAACACAGTATTTTCCCTGCCTATTACATGAAACAGTTATACAGTGAGCAACAGTTATTGATTATAAATATCTGGGAGGTGTTGGCACCAGTGGTTTGTGGACCACGTGCTGACATATAGTCCTGTTGTGCTATGGGCATCCCATGTTCGAATCCTGGCTCGAAGACCTTTCCCAACCCCCCCCCCCCCCCCCCAAACATTGCTTCTTGTCATCTCTATACTGTCCTATAATTTATTTATTTATTTATATATAAAATAAATAAATATCTGGGAGGATCATCATCATCACTTTCTAATATGCAAGATAATTCATATGTTTCTCCTCATCAGCTTCCATCCAATTTAAACCAAGCCTCATATTAGACATGCCCACATTATTTTAATCAGCTATTTGAAAGAATCAATTTACCAAGGTGCATTAGTAAAATAATAAGTGCTGCAGTGAAAAAATCTGCCCTCCACAATTCTGCAAATCACAAATAAGCACAAAATCATCTTCCTTGTCCTGTGAGTCTAAAGTCTGGTGAGAACAGCTTATGTCAAGCCTACAGAGGATTTTGAACTGTCCGTGTCATCATAAGCAGCTTTACCGCTTTGGTCAGAAGTCAGTAGAACTGAAGACCACCCGAAATCTGTGGAACTGATTAGGTGGTTTAGAACATCATGCTTACGTTGTCAAGCCATCATTAGCATGCAACTCTGCTGCTGATTTAGTATTTACAATACAGCAGGTGTAAAAGACAATGATGAGCTTTGCTAGGTTTATTATAGTAAGACAGATTTCTGAAGAGCAAAGCATTATTGCAGACCACACATTCCGTTTTGTTTGTTTATTTATTTATTTATTTTTCCCAAAATGAGAAGAACTAGGATACAGGGGTAACTACAGCCCCCTGTGTTTGCTATGGTAAGCTTAAAGGGTTAGTTCACCCAAAAATAAAAATTAGCTCATAAATTATAATGGACGGTAATTCATGGGTGGTACATATATATATATATATATATATATTAGGGCTGCACGATATTGGGAAAAAATGACATTGCGATATTTTATTTTTCTGTGATATTTATTGCGATATGAAATCTAATCAAATTTTTTCTTACAAACAAAAATTTCTCTCTCTCTCGTGCGCTCTCTCTCGCACGCACGCTCTCTCTCTCTCGTGATCTCTCTCACGTGCGCTCTCTCTCTCTCTCTCTCTCGCGCTCTCTCTCTCTGCCCTGTCAAAACTTTCACTCTATGATGGTTAGGCTGTGCAATTAATCCGCGAATCTCATTCGTCAAGGGCCGGGGAGCAGCTGGCCCATACAGTTAATGAATAATGGATCAACTACGACAGCCTACATCGCACATCCTGCGATGTGACTATTGTGGATTCGTACATTGCGATACCGATGCTTAAACGACACATCATGCAGCCCTAATATATATTATATATATATATATATATATATATATATATATATATATATTAGGGGTATATATATTAGGGGTATACTGGATGCGTGGAGCAAGCGTCTCAGCTGCGTGGATGTCCGTTTTTTATTCGGCTCCCATGTTAACAGGTTAGAGCTTTCAGACTGCCTGAGTGAGACGTGCAGAAATGCTAGAAATAGAACCGACGCCTATTTTTCACACGACACGCAAGTGTGTTGGATGCGTTTCCAGGCAAAATAGATTAGGGAAATATGTTTATATGTCATTTTGTACACAAATACATATTAATTCATGACACTTTGATGTTTGAAAGTCTATAGGTTGACATAAATTCAGATATAAATGTCATTTAAAAAATAAATTAATAATTATCGATTTTCAAATATTGCACCTGTCAAACTATTTTGCCGTCAATACTGTTGACGGTGTCCTTTATCAGTTGGCTTTATATTTATGCTCAACATGAAGTATAGATATTGATATTGTTGTCATGAAGACAAGAGCCTGGTCTGTCAGCGGTCTCCCTGTCACCTACAGCAGCAGGCAAGGCACGGTTCTGGTGAAGCAGGCCTACAAGCTGGGATTGGTAATGCTGCACTGTAATCATAGTTATTTAATTATATTTTTCATTATATTTTATTATATGATATTGGTTTGAGACTGAGAGTATTTTATTTAGTAGAGAACTTTGCAGCAGTATTTTATTTCTTATTCTGTTTTTATTTTATATATATTTTATTAGTAATAAACAACCTGCAGTTTAATGTTTGCATTTCTTTCTCTTACTGTACCGAAAATTAACCGAATCGTGACTTTAAAACCGAGGTACATACTGAACCGTGATTTTTGCGTACCGTTACACCCCTAATATATATATATATATATATATATATATATATATATATATATATATATATATATATATATATATATATATATATATATTCTTTTTTTTTTTAGTAATGACCAAGCGGCCAGCGACAGTGAGCCTACCGTATGTTTGAACAATTTAGCCTTCTACAATCATCATGACTTGCCTAAAATAAAATATATAGATATAAAACAGTTCAAGCATATAACAAAGTTTAAAAATTAAACCTAGATAAATGTGCACTATATCCAATAGTTTGTGCGGAAGATGCTTTGCAGGACATGGAGGTGCCAGCATGATCACTTGCTTTTTTTTTCAGTAGATACGCCGTCACTTTTGGTACGAGTAAAGGTACGAGTAATCATTCTTAACTGCAAAGGGACTACTTTAATTTGTGTGCACTCACAATATCAACAAAACGTTGTGCTTTTATAAAATAAAGAAAACAAACATAATGGGCTGAAACTCAGCAAATATATGCCTCACAGACATGATCAATATATCTATAGAAAGCTTTAAATGACTACTTAATGAAATAAAACAAATTGAAAACAAAACTATTTCATTATAATCATAATCAATAAAGATGCAGTTCTTTCTAAAGGCACTTCTAATGAGGAGATGACGAATCGGGCTCTGCAATTGCATCCTTGTGACACCGACTCTGAAAACACTAGTTTATTAGCAAATAATTAAAATATCTCCTTACTATTTCCCCTATCACATTTATGGTAATTACTTTTGCCGGTGCTTTGTGGCATGCTTAAGCCTATTGTTTTCATTTGAACGCAGAACTGTTCAGCTGTGCTGATGGTTTTCCTCTGCTTAAGTAAGGAACCTTTGCTTCCTTTGCTCCTGTTAACAAATGTTGGTTTTCACAAGACTCCCCATATGTCATCAGCCCGGAGCAACTTTGTGTACAACTGTTGGCGCAAGATACATTAAAGTGATTATTATGTTTTAAATATGGATATTTTTCTTATAAAAATGCATCAATTCGCTACAGAAGGCCTTTGTTCACCCCCCAGAGCCATGTGAGACAATTTTGTGTTATTTTTCAGTGTAAAACTCTGTATAATGAGAACTAAAAGTCAATATTCACTGTTCTCAAATCCTAAACAAAATACATGTCTGGTTTGCTGTTCTTTATAAGAAAAAAAAAGTAAAAGAGGATTAATGCTTTCATTCTGCTTCGGTTTATTTTTTTATCAATTGCAGAACTTCAAAGGCACACATCAATAGGATGAAGAATAAGTGCATGTAAGAGAACAGACACAATGAATGGCTCATTTCCACTGTAGGAGAAAAGGAAGCAGAGGCAATTTGTGATTAGCATAACCAAAGGCTACATCAAACGACTGGTTCTACTCAAACAGGCAGGTCAGATGAGAGCTAAATCTGAGGGGTCTACTATTTTGTTGTTGTTTAAACATTAGTGTGTTATGACCATAGACTGTATACTAGTAGACTAAATTACAGTGCTTTTTTAAATGTGCTTTTAACATTTTTCAAAAGTAAATGTGATATGCTCAATGTTGAGTAAATGTTAGGTTGAGGTTGAGATCTCAAACCAAGTAGCATCTGCAAATAAATACTGAAAGACCTTTTTTTTCTAACTGGAAAAAATACTAATAGGCTATAGTTCATCACTTGAACATATTTCACTGACAATTTTGTTTAATAAATTTATTGTATTTACACTTAACACTTTAAACTTACATCAAGACTGTTCTTTATAGGGCTAGTTCAACCCAAAATTAAAATTCTAATTTATTCACATTTATTTAATTGCAAACCTATTAAGGCCCCCTTACACAAAGCACGATAACTATAAAGATAACGATAAAGAATTCTAAAAATCGTTCTCAATATTAAAGAATAGCGGAGTCCACACCACAACTATAACGATAAAGGCACAGAGAAACGATATCGTTGAAATCACTTTCAGAACGATTTTTTTTTCTGATGAACGATAAAAACATTGCCAACCAATCAGAATCAATCCTGCTGTAATGAGCTCGAGAATTTAAAGCAGCAGACGCGCGTCTGCTTAGAATACACAGACAGACAATGGTGTGGACGCTAATATCATCTTTATAGTTATCTTAATAGTTATCGTTCTTGGTGTGAACGGGCTTTAGACTTTCATTAATTTCCAAAAAACAAAGTAATATATTAATGTATGTTATATATATGTTCCATTCCACCAAAACTTTGAGCTTCAAAAAGTTCACAAAGACACCATAAAAGTAATCTAAATGAATTGAGTGGTTTAATACAGACTTCTGAAGAGACACAATCACTTCATGAATAGATTTGATTGAGGCTTTTATTCACATAAAAACCCAGATCAACTTTATTTGCTTAATGCACAAGTATGAAACTCATTGGTTCTTGCAGAGGCTTGAACAAGCTTATGTGGCACGTGAGAACAAACCTTTTGAATTTTTTTGTGCCAAGCAAGCATGTTTGTGTTTCTGAAGTTCTTTGCAAAAGAAAAAAAAAAAAAAATCCTAAATTAAATCTGTTCATAATAAAGTGATAGCAACATGGGTTTGAGTAAGTTTTGACAGATTTATATATATATATATATATATATATATATATATATATATATATATATATATATATATAGACAAACAAACTGACAGTAAAGTTCCTATTAAAAGGGTTTACACTTCAGCGGCCTCTCTCAGAGGGCCCACCCCAACTAATTTCCATTCGATCACATTACTGAAGTCACTCACAATGGCTCTGTTTAAAAAATGATGTTTCTCTTCACCATAATTTGGTACAGCTCAGTGGGAATTCATTAATTGAGTAGAAAACACAGAATGTATATGTAAATGATGAATTGGTGTCGTGTGCCATGGATTTTGATTAGTTTAGAAGAAAACGTGGTTAATTGAAGAGTTTTATGAGGCTCTTGTGAGAGCTGATAAAGGGTGTGTTGGTGCACATTGTGTTCGGGTGTGCGCATGCTTAAACAAATATGTGTGCAAGGCAGCACATGCTCTCACACATTAACACACACTTGCATTCATACAATGCAGCCATCCCTTAGTCCTCTCTTTCTTGAACAGAGGAAGCTATTGTACAGCCTGGTACATGGTTACCGAGACACGACTGCCAAGGCTCTGGCGCTGCTCCCTCTCCTTTATTTTCCCCTTCCATTCACTCTTTCTCAACAGAAACCAGACAGCAGGACTCTCTGTGCCTTCCATTAGTAGAAACAGCCTTCTGACCAGTGCTCATTCACTGGCTTTACTGGCACAAGGCCTCATTTTCCTTATGTGGGATGTGGTCATAGCTGCATAGACTGCATGGGCAATGCCCAAAGTACACTCTTACACCGCACATATATCTCTAAAACAGAGTGTCACACCAGGATTTGCTCTGCCTTTTTGGGTGGATTAGTGTAATGTGGCTATACTATATTTGTTGAGTTCAGTGGAAAATAAAGTCTAAGACACAGAACAGACTTGCTACTGAAATGTGCCACATCTTTATACCACGAGCAAGATATAAAAAAAAAAACTCTTTGTTTTTATTTTTTATCTCATTACAACATTTTAATATTAATATTTAATATTTTTTATATATCAAAAATAATGAATGAATGAATATACGTTGCACCACATTTACAATTTTACAACTTAAACTAACTAGCATTGCCTTAAATTTTCATAAAAAGGTCTAATTATCTCACACTCCACTATTTTTTAAAATAGGCTCATTTTCCAACTCCACTAGAGTTAAACGGTTGAGTTTTACCATTTTTGAATCCCTTCAGTCGATCTCTGGGTCTGGTGGTAGCACTTTTATCTTAGCTTAGCATAGATCATTGAATCTGATTAGACCATTAGCTTCTTGCTCAAAAATGACCAAAGAGTTTCAATATTTTTCCTATTTAAAATTTATCCTCTAGACTGATGGACTACACAAACTAGCTGGGCACTATTTTCAGGTGCTGCGTAATATCATTGTGCCTGCTGGACCCATGGTACGACAGCAAAGTTAATTGATTATTACACCAAAATGAGAGTATAGTTCCGAGTCATATCGGCCTAGAAAATTGCAACTTTTTATTTTTCTTTCCATCTCAGTACACGATGTAACTATAGGAAAAATATCAAAACCTTTGGTAATTTTTGAGCAAGTTGCTTACAGTCTAATAATTAGATTCGATGATCTATGCTAAGCTAAGCTAACAGCCTATTTTCAAAAATAGTGGAGTGTTTCTTTAAGAGACTTACTAGCTATATCGCAATTCAAAGTCTGCATCCTTCAAAAGTTGCAGACTTTAAAGGCCACACCTCCAAAAGGCACAGTAGTGATTGAATGGTTGAACAATGTTTATTAAACAGGATGGTCTTCTCTAACCTATGGATCATTACTCTTGTTGCCTAAATATGTTCACCACGGTCCATTCATTGTACATAATAAAAAGTATAAATCTATGAAATCACATTGTAAGATATAAGAAAATATTGAATTTAATGTAATAATTTAAATAATTTTAAGTTTTTAAGTTTATTTTTTATTATTATTGCAACGTTAGATATTTTATTTAGATGAAACACTAAACTTGGATTTCAATGTGTAGTCTGACAATTTCTTTCTCTCAAAAAAATAAAATAAAAAATTAATCAAACTTAAATAAATAATAAAATGGTCACAGGCTCACATAAAATCTAGTCTGGGCCATGAAGAATTCATCTTCTTAATCCTTCATGGCCAGGAAAAAAAGACACATTTCAAGGCCACATTTGTAGAAGCCTTTATTGGAACAGCTTTTGCCTGAGAATACGTAACGTAATATGTGAGTATTATATGATAGAACATGTAAGTTCCGTCAGATGAGTATGTGCATTATAAATGCATGCTATGCTGATAGGTCACAGTGATAAATTTCCTGTCATATGACATATGACAAATCCCTTCTGCAAAAAAAAAAAAAAAAATGCTGTTAGGCAGCACTGACCCATAAATGTGATGGACAATGAAATTGATGTGCGAGAGTGAGTTACCGTACTGTGCCAGAAATGGATCTAATCTCTTACAATAGCTTTTTTAATGCAGTCACTCAGTGTAATAGACCCAGTTTACTTTTCTAGAGCAGTTTTAAGAGCAAAATGTCTGATAATATGGCAAACTACTGTTTTCTCTTCATAATGTGTGCATATTGCACACATTATGGTTAGAAGGTTAGACTTGTATAGGTTTATGCATATTTAATCCACAAAAATCCGTTTTATGGCATTAGTTTATGATAATTTTTCACATGCATTTGACCTATTGTTGTGTTCTCTGTTATTCTGGGATTAATCCCTGAGGTCAAAGAAGCTAATTCAAACCATTATCTGTCCACCGCTGGGATTTGTTCAAATCAAGAGCGGAATCAAGTATGCACAGATTACACTGCAAAAAAGCAGGACTGTCTCTCAATAATAAATTGCTTCCTATTAAGACAAACATTTTTGGAAGATTTAATATAAATGTCTCATTTCCAAACTTCTAAAGATGCCAACTGGCATATGTCCACATGAAACAATTAGCGATATGATATGCTTTTACTGTTCTTTCATTGAATTTAGCCACGCCATTTGTGTAGCATCATGACTGAGCTCCACTAAGGAAAAAAAGTATTTGGATTCATTACAGTAATGGATACGAATCAAGAGCTTTTCTAAGAGAACAAGTTGCTGTTATATACAGCATAGATTAGAATTATGTCCTTATTGTCTTATATTTTTCTAAGGCATATGCATATTCTAAACCTTTATTTGATGAATGTTGGTATCCAAATATTTATATGTCCCAGCTGACGTCCATAATGGAGAGAAATACAATTTTAGTTTTGGCTGAAGACAAAATCTTTAACTTAACTAAACTTAACTAAAAACTTTATTGCTGTATATTAGAGCATGGCTTTTATGATGGCTGTTGTTGTTGTTTATTATTCAATAAATAATATTTTATATACATAGTAGTATTTAGTATTGGGAAACAGTGTGTGTGTTCGTGATGGTGATTTTTGCGACATTGTTCCACCATTGGATGGCTACAAGTTTTATGAGTCAGCAGTAAAGACTTTTATACTGAAAGAGACTGAAATGGAAGTAATTTTTACTTTTAATAACAGCTTGTAAGCCACAGTTAACAAATGCATTGAGCAGCGCTGTCAGCGGAAATCACCCTTAAAGGGATACTCCATCATAAAATGAAAATTTTGTCATTATTCTCTTACCCCCATGTTGTTCCAAACCCATAAAACTTAATTCGTCTTTGGAACACAATTTAAGATATTTTGGATGAAACCAGGGAGGCTTATGCCATCTGCGTACTGCTCAGAATTGCCAAAATGGCGCTATGCTGATGTACTTTACCATATAGTCTTGTTCATATTTTCCTAATTTACTTTTTATGTATATTCTCTTAATTTTCATGCACACAACAACCCCTCTGCTTGTATTATTTTGCTGTGTTTTTCCAGACACTACTGCAGAATGTGTGCTACTGTCTCCCTAGTACTCTGTTTGGCCTGCTTGCATGTTGATAAGACTTCCTGTCTTGTGTATTAATACTACTGTGGGAGATTACATTAACAGACTTATTTTATGATGTAAGGTGGGATTTGAAGTGTGCCATCTGGCCATTCACATACACTCTAAGCCCCTTCCCCTATCATCTAATCATGACATGATCAAGGGGCTGGAATAGATTAAAGAAAATCTCCCTTCACATGAGAGTCAAACTTCTACCAAAACATATGCAAGCAAAATATAGTATGATACTGTGGTATGGAACTCTTTTCTAAATAGTAAGTTATCTGTAGTAATACAGATAACAGAAGTTAACAAAACCATTACGGACAATTTTGCTATTCCCCTATACTTTTTAATTTTCAAACTGATGACCTTTGCACAAATCTAATAAACATATATTATATTACATTTTAATATATTTTATTACCTCTGACAGTCCTGAGATGCATTAACACTGTCTGCAGTAAAGTGAATGATGTGGTAAAATGCTCTTATGATAAATGAAATTAAAACAGTAAAGAATGCATTTGGTTCACCATTGAATACTGATAAAGATTCCAGCAGGTTGCAGGTTGTTTCAAATAAATACTTGGGTGTAATTATAGATCATTTGTTATCTTGGAAAAATCATATTGGAAATGTTTGTTAGAGGACAAAGCAAAAAATATTTTTTATTTGGGTTAGGACTTTTACTGTCAGACACAGACGAGGACACAGAGGATTCAGTGATAAGGTAGTTTAATGTGAATCAGAGGTTTCAGACACAGGTGAATCTTGACACGTGGATAGAACGGTGACAACACAACTTCCCTTATGGTGAACGGTGATCCAGATGGTGCTCAGATGAAGACGATGGGGACAGGAAGACTGACGAGGATGAAGAGGGTTCAAGAGTTCAGGTAGGTTTAATAATGGCGTTCAGGCAAGTGAGGAGATCGGTGCAAGACCAAACGATGAGTGATGGTGACTGATGGCTTTATATGTGGTTCTGGTGATGATGCACAGGAGTTCAGAATTCGGGTGATTGGGGACGAGTGGGTGTGGCGTAAGTGTCCAATTCCGGGAGTGTAGAAGGTGTGGCTGTGACATTTACTTTCTTTTATTATTATTATTATTATGATTATGAGTGTTCTGCAATACAAAAATGTTTTCCACCACCCTAAGGTCGAAGATATTTCATGAAATGTGTTCAAAGATAATTAAGTCTGGCAAACAGTATTATTACTAATAATATCCTGCATAACACAGTGTGTATATACAGTCGTGTGAAAAAGTTAGGACACCCTACTGAATTCTAGGGTTGTAACGGTATGATATTTTTACGGTATTATAACATCTCAGAAAATATCACGGTTATACAGTTTCACGGTATACGGTATTAAACAATTCATTTTATTTTTTTTGGGGTTGAACAAATTTTTGAAAGCATGTGTTTATTCAAATTTCATTAATCAGAAACAAGAAAATTTAATCACTTTATTAGTTTAATAACTTACATTTATCATTAATTATACATACAAATTAATAAATTCTGGTTTCTATATATAGATTCTGTACTGTTATGATTTAATACAAATATACTGCATAACAATTTAACAATTTAATTAATGTTTTAAAATCTTTACTCTTTTATGTTTTTGCAAAGGGCTGCACAACAGAGATTTACTAAATTAAAATGAGGGGAAAATATATATTCCTTAAAAATATTTATGTACATTATGATTATTATTATTATATAGTAGTAGGCTACATTATAGTAGAATCGTAATTATTGTCAATTTCTTCCAGTTAAAAAGCTGACTTTTATTTTAACAAGTGGTTGTGAAGAGCTTTGAGTGTCAGAATGTAATTGATTTTGACAATGGTTTTCTCACTAATAAAATAAAATGATGAAATGATTATTAATTGTTCAGTGTTTGGGTTCATATCCTCAGATAGTGAGACAGCAGGCACTGTTAAACCTGCCACTTTAAGCCAAGCCGGCGCATACTTGAGTATATAGTACACGACACAATGCCACTCTTTCGCAGAGAGACATGCAAAACAAACAGATTAGCCTATATATTTATATAGCAGTGCTTTTGTCATTATTTTACAGCTTTGTTTTTGATTTATTCATCAATCCATCAAATCGAACATTTATGAGACATTTGCATTGTAGCTAGCTACTGTAAATTCAATGTCATGACTGGATTCTGGGATTCACTCCACATCACAGAAATCATAATGCTTTAACCTTAAATTATAAATGGGACATAACTGTATCTGCACGGAGGGATGATATTCTGAATAAGTAAACATTTGATGTGTTTCCTCATTTTGCTGCCGCTTTCCGACCACAGTTTTTGCAAACTGCTTCTACCCTCGAGGACAAATAAGCATTTGTCTGTTCTATACTAAAAGTATTCCCCTACTAGTGCTAGTTTGAACTCATATTTCGACGTGGGATAGAGATTAGAGATAACTGCCTCTGTCTCTGCTGCTGTCTCCGCTGTATGTGTGGGTGGAGCAAGACAAACGTTAAGTGGAAAGGTGTTGCCTAGGCGCAGGTGAGATTCTGTGTTTGTTATTTTTTCCCAATACCGTAAATAAGCAAATGTACACGGTATGATAATCGTACATGTTTATATCATGGTATATCGTCATACCGGTATATCGTTACAACCCTACTGAATTCCATGGTTTTCTTTATCAGGGCAAAAATAATCTGGTCTTTGGCAGGTCTTACAATTTGGAAAATAAATCCTCATATGAACAGCATCACATGGCATACTGCTCTATGTCATTATTTATTTAACAAAAAAAAGGCAAGATGGAAAAGCCATTTGAGACAACTTAGGACACCCTTTGATTCAGTTGCCTGTAGATCCTTTTAGTGGCAATAACTTAAAGTAATCATTTTATGTATTACTTTATCAGTCTCTCATATTGTTGTTTAGGAATTTTGGTCTTCTCTTCTTTACAAAGTTGCTCAAGTTTATTTAGGCTTGTGGGTATTTGTTTATGCACAGCTCTCAAAACAGCATTTCAGTCAGGATGAGCTCTGGACTTTGACTGGGGTATTGCCAACACCTTGATTCCTTTCTGTTGTAGATTTGCTGGTGTGCTTGGGATAATTGTCATGTTGAATGACTCTGTTTTGGAAAAGCTTTAGCTGTCAGATCAGATGGCGTCACATTTGACTCTAAAATACTTTGGTATACAGAGGAGTTCATGGTCAACTCAATGACTACAAAACAAGCCCAAAATCATCAGCCCCCCACCAGCATGTGTGACCTTTGGTATAAGGTGTTTGTGCCGATATGCTTGTTAGGTTTTGTGGCACTGTGAATTATGGCCAAACATCTCCATTTTGGTCTTGTCTGTTCAAAGGACATTGTTCTAAAAGTTTGTTCAGATTCAAATTTGCAAGCCTAAAACATGCTGCCATGTTTTTTTTTTTAGATAGAAGAGCTTTCTTCTGGCAAACCATACAAACATGCCATATTTGTCCCATATTTTTTCTAATTGTCATGAACTTTTTCATTTCACATGTTAAAGGGGTCATCTGATGCCCATTTTCCACAAGTTGATATGATTGTTTAGGGTCTTAATGAAAAGTCTGTAAAATAGTTTGGTTAAAATTTCTCAATGGTAGTGTAAAAAACAGCTCTTTTCAGAGCAAGCCGTTTTGTAGCATTTTCCTTTAAATGTTATTGAGCTCTGCTGACCTGCCCCTCTCTTCCAAGCTGCTCTCAGAAAGACTGCTTATAACTGCTTACTTAGCCGTATTCATCATTGAACTTGATAATTAGCACATTATTAGGAAAGGCGATTTGGAAAGATTCATTAAAAAACCTTCAAAAATTTTCATTATCAGATCACAGATGATTTGCCCGAACATTGATGCATTTAGGTCAGGGCATATTCCCTTCAGAAACCAATGTAACATTAATCCACTGCATCTTCAGTGGCTCAGATTTCGGGAGTAAATGATGACTGCTATTCATTATTACATCCAACAACAGAACACCTCAATAGCTAAAGGAGACATTCTTGTCTACATGTGCTCCGACAGTAAAACAATGGCAGACTGATGACAGCTCAGTCAGGGCGGGTCTAAGGTAAGATGCCAGTACAGTTTGTGCTGAAACGCTACTGTCATTCAAACTATCGTGGGAGGGACCTGTCTGTGTGATATCACAAAGACAGGCATCTGAGATCAACTCGATTTGAGAAAGGGGTAAAGATATTAGTAGATTAAAAAAAATACTGGGTGAAGTGGATTTTTATCATTATAGGGTGGTTGTGTACAAACACTGCCAACACGCATTTCAGTTCAAACATCTTGTAAAAGTGCATGTAGCATTCGATGACCCATAAAACTGAGGTCTTTAGAGTCTGTGGTTTTCTGACATTTCTCAGAGCGTTACATGGTCTAATCTTGAGTGTATTTGCTGGGATATCCACTCCTGGGAGGATTGGGTTCTGTTTCAATGTCTTCCACTTGTGAATTATCTTCATCACTGTGGAATGATGGACTTTAATTTGTTTGCAAATGTCTGTATTACTGTTCCCAGATTGATGGCAACAACAGTTGCTTCTCTAAGATCATTGCTGATGTCTTGGTGTTGTGTTAACACACACCTGAAGGCTCCAGACCTGCTTTTATAGATGTGCTCACACCTGGGGTGATGATCAGTTAATCAAAGGTATTTGATTAGCAGTGCCTGACAGCTACTTATCCTCTTATTTCCTACGTTAAGAGTAAGGGTGTTCTAACCTCGTCACACATGGCTTTTCCATTTTGGTATTATTTTTGTTAAATAAATGATGGCACAATGTCTTTTATTGTTGTTCATCTGAGGGTTTTGTTTAAAAAAAATGTAAGACCTGCTTTTATATGTTTTATATCCATCCTGACACCATGGGATAAACAAAATTGGAACTGAATTAAGCTTGATGATGACACTATTGTTTTCTGTAGAGCTGCTTTTCAGCTGAATAGCATCTTGCAACATCACCACTGGTATTGAATTGAACTGAATCAACATTGAACTCACTTGAGATGTATAAAAACATTGCTGTCTTTTGTAGAATTGCTGATTGAATAAATGGAAACTGACTTGAGCTAAAAAATGAAACTACTGTTTTTTTTTTTTTTAAGAGCTGCTAAATCGGAACTGTCTCCATACCTGAGTTTGGATTCTGTTACTGTCATTTCTGTGAAGCTAGACATCCATTCTCCAAACCAAATAGGATCATGGGGATTTTGGAGCATCTCTGGCCATAGGCAGGGAAACCCTGGATGGATGGCAAGCTCATAACAGTGTTACATTCAGTCCTGGCATGTTCTCCCCGTGTGTTGGCATGGATTTACTCCAGAAGTTCTTGATTTCTCCTACAATCCAAAGCTATGCAGGATAGGTGAACTGGCTGCAAGAATTTTCCAGAGAGTGTGAATGTGTGCATCCATCCATATTTCCCTGGATTATGTGCTGAGAAACAGGAATAGGCTCCATCATCCCTGCAACATAGTACACAAAGTTTGGAAGAATTATGGACGTTTTATTAAATGATGATGTTTCAAAATGAATGTGCATTTTTACTTTCATGGAATCACAACATAATCATCATTGGAAACGTCAAGTGCTGGCATTACGACTAACATTTCTCATGGGGAGAGTACCTTTAATGTACTGAGATGCAGCATAAATGAAAGATAAGCTGTTACTCTGGATCGATCATGTCCTGGCATTCTGACAGCCCATTGAAATTATGCCAGAGAATTATCTGTTTACAGGCTGAGATTTGTTTAATAGGCCATCATCACATTAATAGAATAAAATCAAATTACATGCCATGCTGCTGTACAATTATCATAATACTGAAAAGATTGATTATATTAAAATGAGCATTACTGGTAATAATAACTTCAATGCAGCAACACAACAGCATCACATTATCATACTTGGTGACAAAGTAAAAACAACTAAACAAAACAGTCACAAATGATTACATGTATGCAGCACTAACTGCCCAGAGAAAATCCTACACCATTTTAGTTTTATTTCCCTTGTTGTTGACAAAATTTCATGTCATTACGCTTACCAACTCTGCTGCCAAAATCCTGATTTATGCCAAGATTAATTGTGAGCAATTTATCCAGAGATGACAGCAAAAACAGCTGCTATAATCACTGTTCATTATGAGAGAGCCAGAAGGGATGGACATGTGCTGGGTAGCGCCAATGTCATATTGCTTACAGATTCACATTCTGTCACAGAGAATATGCCCAGTCTCAAATGGTAATACATGTTGATTACATTGACACAGTTCATTAATATTAAACTAAAACAACTATTTAAACAAATGAAGTATGAAAAGGTCCACAAAAATGCCAGACTCCAAAGAACCTGTACACAAAGCATGCACGTCTGTCACCAAGACTGATACGCTGGCCTAAAGGCAAAATCTAATTAAATACTCATAGCAAATCAACAATGTTCATAAGATACAATGCAAACCTGACTGCTCTTGTATACTGTGGCAAGGAGGAGGTTGCCTCTTCAAGATCAGAGAAGATCATTCATAAAACATGACCATCTAAAAATAAAATCCTCTTTTTACCATGACTACTTTCCAATCTGGGCCACTGCTTTGGTTGTTTGTGTCGATATATGTGAGATTTGATATATTTGAACCATATAAGAGGCTGATTCATTGTGAGTGTTTGTGGTGTCATACAAACCTTTATTTATTTTTTTGGATAGAAAAACATTACTATGTGAGAAAATGAAGACATTTACCTGGTTTAGAGTATTTCACTGTTGATTTTTTTTATGCATGCACCTTTTAGCAACAAATGCACAAAATATTGCAATATTTGTATTTTAAAATATAGTCAAATCAAGTCAAGTCACCTTTATTTATATAGCGTTTTAAACAAAAAGAATTGCCTCAAAGCAACGGAACAACATTAATTAGGAAAACTGTGTCAATAATGCAAAATGACAGTTAAAGGCATTTCATCATTGAATTAAGTATTCTATAGTAAATTACACACTGGATATATATATATATATATATATATATATATATATATATATATATATATATATATATATATATATATATATATATATACAGACAGACAGACAGACAGATAGATAGATAGAGATAGATAGATAGATAGATAGATAGATAGATAGATAGATAGATAGATGATGGAATAAATATATTTTGATATAAATATACCAACACCAAAATAGTTCTACCCTATAGGGTTGGGCATTAAACTCCTGGATTAACACAGGGAACTTTGTGCAGCCGTATCTCAAGATCAGGTTCTGAGTGGCTTTACATAAAGCCCCCTCAGTTGAGCTTTCTTGGTGGCGGATTGGTAAATCAAAGCCTAATCATACTCGTGAATGTTTCATTTGGACTGAAAGACAAAGTCTAGGCATAGCAATGTTAAATCAGTCCCGCATTAACTTGTAAGAGCCCATTTCCTCATATGGACCTTTGTTTATACAACTTGCCTGCCTAAGATAGCGAGTCTCCTTTAAGATAGTGTCAAGTCTCACCTTCCCAACCCTGAGCGGAAAGGTAGCTCAGTCCCATGATTGGGCGGTCAAGGGTAGGGTCTATAATCACGTGACATACTTCCAACCCTGGGACGCCATTTTGGAGGAAAGTTTGGAATTTCTGACACATAGGAAGAAAAAAAAGAGGAGGAGATAACGAAAGAAGTTTGACGTTTAGGAAAACAATCCTTATTGCGCCGAAGGCGAAGAAGAATGTAGCAAACTGCGGACGTGAGGATTTGAATCGCTTGTGTTCACACTGAGCCCTTGCAAGCAAACGGCAGGGAGGTGTATATTTGCAGTTTGGGGAGTTTTTGGAAGCCCTCCTGCAACTGGCGGCGACATATGTTCAGTTTTTCCCCCGCAGACGCGGAGCAGATTGGCGGTGGAGGCTGAGTCGTAGCGTCTGTGTGTCTTTTGAATGGAAGCGCAGGGCTGTCAGTAGAGTAACGTTAGCTCAATTCTGTGGTGTCGCGCGACTGTCAGGTTGAAGAAGTGCAGCTCTCGCTCTACTCTAAAGACCCAACGGCTCATTTTCATATCAGCCTGAAGCGTCCCCATGTTTACCGGATAAACATTTGAGTTTCATGCCAACTGCGTCTGACTTACTCCTCGTAGACACTCTGGACGGACTCGTGTTGGGAGAGGAGCGTTTTAATAGCGCGTGTATTGTTAATTTCTAACGCGAGCTCTGCTGGATTTGTTATCGTGCAAGAGCTCAGGCGAAACATGCCAGTAAGGAAAAAAGGTGAGATAAACGTGAGGAAACTAATTAAAACTAGGATATAAATTCTACTTTTACACAGCCTGACATTGTAATTGGTAACTCACTATTACTTGCTTGCTTATGTTGCTTATCTCAACTTATCTCAACAATTTCACTGTAAATTTTAAATATATTGTCGTTTACGAGGCTTTATTTCAAGGTAACTGAACATAAACTTTTTAGTCATTAAGTTTTTTTTTGTTTCCGTCCAGTCAACACCACATAGGTTAAACAGTAAAGTCTTATTTAAGCTTTATTTACACAAGACGTCAAACGTAGAAATCAGTTTTAGATATTTCGCCTTATGCTGTTTGCTGCAGTATCGTGTTATTATGTAAACTTTCTGTCTGCCCTGTATAGATGCACAGAGGGCTCTTTTACTGCTGGAGGATTACCGGTCAAAACTCAGTAACACTGAAGACAGACAGCTGAGAAACTCCATCCAGAGAGTCATTGACATCTTCCAGAGTAACCTCTTCCAAGCGCTAATAGGTACTACAATGTGTCATGCAGCACTGCCCTAGTAATAATGAAAGTACTGTGTCATGCTGTGAGAGCTACTATTTATCCCCACGAGTTGCTTGAAATATCTATTTATCTATCTTTCTAATGTTACTTTCAATTAAATTTTTACATATAGGGTGAATGACTAAACTCTGTTGTAAGCACTGTAGGAAATAATCAGTATCAGTTTTACAATCTTGGGGTGTTCAGTCTGTGGAGGTTGTGACATTTTCTCTCTAAAGTTTTGGTGGGTGATTGTCGTTACACAGAGGTGTTGAGTAGTAAAAGCCAGTCATGGCTATGTGTTACTCAAGCTATACTGACATTTAATTACCATTGGCGCTTTCAGAGGGGCGAGAACTTCTAAAATCTAGGTGACCATGATACTAAAGCATTTAACTTTGTTTCTTGACTTTAACAGCTTTCGTGTCTATTCATATATTTTCTAAAGAGTAGCCTACCTGCAGCACTGTGCTGTCAGTGGTAAATTTGGAATAAATACTTTGAAGCTGTATAACGAAATCTTATCTGAATTGTTTGATTGAGGAGCCACAATATAGTGTTTCTTAGTTCTCTTAGGCCAGCCATTGCAAACTAGGTGAGAAAGGCAACCACGAGGAATGCTGAACAGCCTGTTTGACTGGCCATGTGCCAGTGACTCTCTGTTTTTGGCCCTCAAGGTGTGGAGGCTTCCTGTAATAACTTCATCCTCTGCTTCCTATTCTTTAGAAAGAAAAAAAAACTGGAAGCTTTTGCTTGAGTGGCTAAAAGGGAAGAGTGTTAGTTAACGTATGCTTAGTTAAATTTTTTAGATTTGTCTACTGAAATAGTCACGTGTTTTAGGCAAGCTTAGACTGGTAAGCTTCCTCATTGTGAATGATTTCAATGATGTGTCTTGCTTCAGTTTTAAAAGCCTGTTTGTAATGTACTTGGTTAGTAAAAAGCAGAAAAACGTAGTAGTAGATGAGGGAATGTAACTGATATTTTAATTGCGTATCACAAGACGACAGGCTGTAAATATTTACTTCCATTGTCCAGGCCGAAGTGCTGCGCAGTAATGTTATGTGTGTCTCAGCACTGTTCTCAGAAAACCATCTTACTCTGAGCAGCCATGATGAATGTTTGTGCTCAGCATTGCTAAATTCACACACCATACATGTGTAATCACTCTCATGCGTCATTCAGGTTCACACAGTCGCATGTAGAAATCCCTCTTCTCATATATGTCCAACATGCACGTGTTCTTAAGAGCGCCACTAATGAAAAATGCATTGGAGTGACCGTTTCCAATTTGACTTTTATTCAGATATGTATTCTAAAGGACAAACAAAATGTAATCCGTCTGTTGACATGATTACCCTAGTCCTAATCTGTAGGCTGATGATTTATGCTGGTTTCTCAGAGAGAGCATCGCTGCAGACTCGGTGCATGCATCTCAACGATTAGAACCTTAAGATCCCTCCCTTGATGCCAGAGAAGAAGAGTTAACCAGAGCAGGGCAGGTCTCCTCTAGCATGAAAAATGTGGGTCACAAGATAGACCAGGTTTACCCTTGACAGAACCCACCTGCCTCACGAGTTCCTTGGTAATTGTTTTGAAAATGAGACTAAAGGGTCAGTGACATTATCTTGAGTAGATAATGGCCAGGTTTTATTCACACACAGAAGAACCTTTTTTAAAAAGCTCTTAGTGCTTCGTAAAGAGCTGGAGTGGTGAATTTGATATCACACAGGCAGGCCGATATCTTTTCCCAATCTTTATTCAGAGGTCCTGTCTGAAACAGAATATGTAATGGATTAAAATCTCTTCCTCAAGTAGATAGAAAACATCTCCTAAAGCACATTGTAATCATTTTGGCGAGCATCAAGCCAGCTAAAAAGAAAATAAATATATATTTTATTTTATAGTTTTTAATTATTTCCTCATGTGCTGATTGTGGTGTTGTAAATGGTTATAATTTCCAAAGTTGGTCATCGCAACCATTTTATTAATTATCTACAGAAACCATTAGCATTCCAAAGTCTCTAAATGAGCCAGCAGATAATGAAGACGTGTCTGAGTTAAAAACATTTGGCAGGCTTGGTGAACTGTGGAAATTCTATCCTGTGGTTGCAGAGGTCTGTTAATCGGATGTCAATACAGCACTCTGTTTAAGGGCTGCCTTACCACAGATCTCATTCCGGAGGGAAAAAAGTGAACATGAGACTCCAAGAAACCTAGGAATCGGCTGATAGTTACACCTGTGTTTTGACTGGCTCAACAGAGAGGGTTCGTCTCAGATAAACTTGAACCGTCATCTCCACTATGGAATATAGCAAATATAACCGATTTAAGGAAATTAACCCTTTTTTTTTAAAATTCAGTCTTGTTAAACTTTAGTTGTGAAAGATCATAGTTCTAATGGCTAATAGTTCTAATCTAGTTCTAATAGTTGTAAATTCTAATCTCTATAAGATATATGTGCAGGTCTCGACAATAAGGACTAGGGGTGCTCCTATTGATCGGCTACTGATCTCAATCTGCCGATAATTGCTTTGGGATGATTGATTGGCGGTCTTTAAAAAGGCAGATCTCATAAAACTGATCTCAAGCTGATGACGCGCCTGCCTTAAGTCGTTTGATGTGACAGTCTCTGTCCAGTATGGGTGAAATAATTATAATACTTTAGGTGAGGTACAATTCATATTTCTTCATTAAATAACTGATAAAGTAATTTGAAGAAGTTTGTTTCTGTGAGACATAATTTCACAAACAGCGTGAATGAATCGCAAGCTTTCTGTCTATCTCAAAATGCAAATGGCTTCAAATCACATCACGTCTGCTCTATAAGTGAGCTGCACACTGCACAGTTGACACAGGAATTGTCACTTGCACTATAGAGGCAATGTCGCGTCATCACTAAAGTTTATAAATTGCATTTGTTCTTTTTAATTCCTGCCAGTGTTAAATGCATACTTCCAGCGCACACACATCATAATGTCAGGCTCACATTACTTGTTTGCTGTGCGTATGTGGTGTGTATTTTTCCACGTTCATATTAATGGTTTAAAGCGGTCACACTGCACACACGGTTGGGGTCTGGCAGTGCGTGTTTAGGAGTGGTGATTCTGAAACAGTGCAGAGATTGTTTCTGCACCTAATGTTTTATTTTTTTGCTGCACTGCACGCAATGAATTAAAGTAACAGTGCATTGTTTGTTAAATTTGAACATGCATTGACACAAAAATGTAGTAATGTGAAAGTCTTGACATTTGCTAAGTATTGTAACCCATACTCTGTATTGGTGCACTGCATTTAACCCATCCAAGTGCACACACACACACAGCAGTGAGTAGGGAACACACACTCAATCAAGAGGGCTCGTGGACAGCTGCGCATCCCTCTGGCTTGCAGGCAAATTTTGAGCCCGTGCAGACAGTGCGCGTACAATAGCACACCCACGAGGTGAATGATGAGACAAAAGTGGCACTGCGTGTCAAGCTTGACCGCATTTTGAAAGCTGTGCGGACGCAAGACGGAATGGAGCACGGAATGTGAAGTATACCTGGGTCTGGCCTTAAAGCAGCCTCCTTAACGCACACCTTAAATTCAAATGCAACGTTTTTGCATTCGAATGTGGATTTTTATTTTAAATTCGACAAATATTCGAAATTCTAATTTTTTTGACAGCCCTACTGTGTTTCACAGTCAACACATTTAGGTTTAAAGGACAAGAGCACTTTTAGATAAACAAGGCAATCATTTTAAAGTTCTTTATGAACCACAGGATTGATTGTAATAAAGATTTAAATGCAAAAGAAAAGGCAGTAGAAGCATTTTAACTAACAATGTTTGGATTTGAAATCAAAATAATGGATAAATGTTGTGTTTGTGGTAAACAATCATGGATCAGAAGCAGACTCCTGTGTGAAAGCACAGTTTGCTTCTGTACCACACATGTACTACATATGCAATGCAGACAGAGTATGTGTGAACCTTACTAGCAGCTCACAAAATCAGGCTTGTGCTGTATAAGGTATTGTGCAACAATTACATGATTAGTAGTAGTAGTAGTAGTGGTAGTAGTATACTTTATTGTCCTCGAGAGGAAAATTGTTTTTGACTACAAAATTGCTGCATGACCTACATACAATTGACAGGTAAAAAAGATAAAACAATATAAAAGATAAAATAGAAAGAAAACCTTAAGATAAACATCTGTTAAACAGGCACACAGATACTGGTACAAAGGAGTTCTTGTATCGATTTATAGCTTATAGAGTTGGGTCCGAGTCCAACTTTGTCGAGTACGAGTCAAGACCAAGTCCACAAACATCAAGTCCAAGTCCGAGTCCGAGTCCTTAAGGGGCCGTGTTGGACTCAAGTCCGAGTTCTTAAAGGCCAAGTCCGAGTCGAGTCTGTCTGAGTCCAGAAAGTAATTAAATTAAAAAAAGAGTAGCACTGCTTTGTTTACAGCGGTAACCAAGGAAACGCTGTATTACTGTACCTTAAGCCTGGCTCACACTACAGGAGATTTAAAATCATAACCGGTTTTTAAATCTGGTTGCAGCACACACAAGAATCTTATCTTATTAGCGCTTATTTTTTTCCTTACAGTTGTGATGAGTTTTTGCCATATTATACAGACAGCTGTGTTACTACAAAATGTCAAGAAACAGTTTTCTCTATCTCCACTATCCAACAAAGCTGCACATCAGCTGTTTTAAAGTTTTGTGCATTGGCTGTGAAAGTACTGACGTAATCATATAACCATCATCATCCCGATTTAAATCCTAAATATCAAACATGTTTGATATTAATCGGGGCTGCCCCGATTTGAGTGCGAGCAGATCGGGAGGTGCGAGATTCGATCGGTGAACGCCGCACATTACCAGATAATCCGTGCTGATAATCTGCATCTCATTCAGCCCACCTGCTGTTTCTGTTTTATACAGTTGTTTTATGTAGCATCATTTCCCAAGGTTAAAGTGAGGTTTTTCTGTTTTTGCTTCAGATTTTTAAATTATACAGTCTAATATAAATCAAACGATATAATAAATTTTTCAATACATTTTTTTAAATGCTATGGTTGCCTCTAATTTAAAATGGCAATGAAAAATCAAGGTGCAACACAGAGTGAAGAATATGCAAATTTAATTTTATATGTGATTTTTCAATTTCTGTACCTAAACGTCTATGAACATAAAAACCTAAATCATAATTTAATTTCTATTTTGGTGCTATGCCTATATTTAACTGTGCTATTACTTGTAATTTGTTAATTTGTTCTTATATACTGGCTGTCACTTTTACTCTCTCACTCTTTAATAATGTTTATACTTTATATTTATGTTTATTTTTTCTGTGGTATCGAAATTGAAATAGAGAATTGTAAAATGTAATTGGTATCTAAAATATAGTTGTCATATAAGCTAGAATGCAAGATAACGGATCAGTAGAAAAGTAGAAAAAATCCTTAGCGTCGATCCCTGAGTGATTATTCCGTTGTTCATTGTGAACCTTATAAAAGGCCTAATTTTAAATTACTGTATTGTTTGATACAGCTTGTGTTTTCAAATGGTTTTAAACAGTGCACCTGGACATGTTTGGGCTGAAGATATAAAGATTTTGTGTGAAACAAGACCCTTTGTATTAACAGCAGGTTTGATGTTTCATTGTAGTACTGCTTAAATAGGCAGAGATTAAAAAAGCTAAATTTTTTTCATGCACATTGCATACTTTGCAGAGTGTGGATGGGGTCACTGAACTGACATGAATAAACAGAACCCCTCATAATGACACTGGTATTATACTAAGGGCAAAGTACAACATTCCGTATTAACCTCTTAAAGGTACAACTTGTAAGTAACCAAAACCCTAGGTTAGTGTTATATATTTTGTCCAGCTGATTACCAACAATATCTCTAATGTTTTCAACTACTTGTAAATTGTAAACATTGACATGGGGCAGGGCAGTCGCCTGTCAATGACGTTAGTTACCCTTTGTTACCGCCTTTACTAACATAGAAACCACATGACAACAGTGTCGTGGACAAATTCGGAAGTAGTGTCTAGCGTCCAGCAAACCACTAGCTTGCTTCAAGCAGTTCCTTATTTACTTCTTCTTGCACGTTTTATGGTGGATTGTGTTATTTATGGAACATAATTACTGTTTACCATCTGCCGCTGGTTTTGTCGATAAGGACAGCTCCCGTAAACGTTATCGTATGGGCTAACCAAATGAACCAAGAAGAGTTTGGAACAAGAGGAGAGAAAGAGCGAGGATTAAAATCGGTGTTGCATTTTCTAGATGGAAAGAGCTTCGCGACAATCTTCAACCAAAAAGAGATGCCGATCTCGCTTGTTTTACTTGACAGGTGAGTTGTTTTGATTCGTATCTTTACAGAAAACATATGTTATTATAACGATCAACAAGGTTAGTATTATGGGGCATTAATGCCAAATGTGGGGCATCACATCTCTAAACCTGCGCGCGAAGGCATCTGATCCATAGTCTGATTGTGTCCTTGCATCCGTTAAATCCATGATTTATCTTTCCGTCTGATTGATGCCCGTCAGCGGTTGGGTAGAAGACAACAAATCCAATCATTTCACGCTCCTCCTTAGCATCATCAAACCATGCGATTGTTATTGTTTTGGTAGTGCGCCATCTCGTGGCAGGTCCTACAACCTGTACCTTTAATAGCTGATTCTTAAACAGTGATTAAAACTCACTCATAATTGCATGCTTATTAGTAATTTGGTTCAGTCATAACTCTCTGAAGCCAGACTTTTAGCCCAAGAGAATAGATTAAAGATCAAACTTAATGCTCCTTTACTTTCTTTTATCATATGCATGTTTTGTTCTGGTTGACCAAAGGCTTGAGGATGGCCATGTTGTTGTATGTACTGCTTTTGATAGAACAAACAGATGTAATAATCTTGGAGTTAAAATTTTGATTTGAAAGATGCTTTTTAGCACATTTGAATGGGATTAGTTTTCCAGTGATGTTTGGGTTATTATTAAGTATTAATAGAGGCCATCTGCAGTTTCATACACTGATTGGGATGGGATTGGGATTTCTGTGTCTGCTGGTTGTAGGCTGTGCAGAATATACAGAATGTAATGTACTCTGGATGTTTGTGTCAAAAAACTCATTCAAATGAACAATTTGTAAATGTTATCATTAATAATTAATTACATTATGTGCATTAGAAGAGGATGAATTAAGATACCCATACCCAGTGGCCTTTCTTTGTAGCCTGTCAACAGTCAAACCTTTTTGTCAAATGGGATTCCAACAGTATGTAGACACCAACTGTTATTTTAAGTTGGCAAAAAGTGCACAGAGCTGCACATTTTGAATTTAAGATGTACGTTAGTCGATGAAGGTAGAAATACATGTGAAAAGCATTATAAAAACATCCGTCACAATCTAAGACTCTTATATCCAGATGAATTTAGATTTCTCAGTTTCCCCCAGAAGCCCAACTCATAAGCTCTGCCATTTCTTTTGCATTTGAGGAACATCAAACGGCAAAAGAAACAAAAGCAAAACTAAACCGCTTTATGTTTCGGCTGCGCAGCACGGACCGCTTATCAGCTCGGGCCTCAACTCAAACAAACTTGTCCGAGCTGAGAACAGCTTTACTCAGGAGCCAAAGTTGATTTTGCGACACTGTTACTGCACAGATGAAACAGTGCTGCGAGATCCAGTGAGAAGCATTTGAATTTGCCACACAATGATAAGGTTACTGTAAGATCTAGTGAGAATCATTCAAATTCTGCACATAAATCTGTTATAAATAGCGCTGACATGCGTCAGGAAACCAGAAGCAGTAACACTAACAGTAACCACGGTGCTATTGTAGAAATAGTTGAATGCACTATACCTAGGGCTGCATGATTAATCGCATGCGATTGTCATGTGTGTCTCGTCAGTAAAGCCGGTTCTGTGATTAGCAGTAAATTTCCATCACCTGCATGGAGCGGCACTTAATATACAGAGTCATAGTTCGCTGACAAGCTACGCAATATCGCATTCATAACAGAATGCGATTCTTCTGCAATTACGACGCAGTATTGCATAGCTTGTTAGCAAACTATGGCTCTGTGTAGTAAGTGCCGCTCCATTTGAAAGCAGGTGATTGACATTTAATGCTAATCACAGACCCGGCCTTACTACTACTACTACTAATAATAATAAACTTTATTTTAGAAAGCGCCTTTAAAGGCAGCTTATCAAAGCACTGTACACAAACAAGCAATACAAAGCTCAAAAGAAAAAAAGCTCATAAAAGTAACATCAACAATCAAATGCCAATTTAAAAAATAAGTCTTAAGTCTACCTTTAAAAATGTCGTAGCCCTGTGCTTCCCTAAAATCAGGAGGCAGAGAATTCCAAAGGACAGGAGCATATGAAGAAAAGGCCCTGTCACCCATAGATCATAAGCGTGTTTGAGGAACAACCAACAAGTTGGATTGTGAAGAACGCAGTCTCCAAGTTGGGGTATAGGAAGTTAACAGCTCAATAAATAATAAGGGGCCAAGCTATGCAATGCTTTATATGTCAGCATCATAATTTTAAAATCTACTCTGAATCGGACTGGGAGCCAGTGTAAGGACTCCAAAACTGGAGTGATGTGATTGCATACCCTGGACCCAGTCAATATCCTGGCGGCCGAGTTTTGTACATATTGTAGTTTAAGTGTGGATTTAGATACTCCGGCTAAAAGGGCGTTACAGTAATCTATCCTAAAGATTACAAAGGAATTCATCAGCTTTTCAGCTACTGAAAAATTTAGCATAGGACGTAATCTAGCTATATTTCTGAGGTGAAAAAAGGATGATTTAACTGTACTCTGGACAAAAGAATCAAATGAAAGCCTGGTATCAAAAATAACTCCAAGATTCCTCACTTTAGCTTGAGGAGCCAAGTCAGAGCCATCAATAGTCAAAGATAAGGAACCAGCTTTTGAAATTGGATGACGGGAACCAATAAGCATAACTTGATATTTTACCATTATTCAGACACAAAAAATTTGTACTCATCCGTTCCTTTATCTCAGAAACACAGCCGGACAGAAAATCAACATCAAGATGTTCACCAGACTTTGATAAAAGCATAAAAGTGATAATGGAAGCCAAGCGATCGCAACAACTGTCCAAGTGGTGCCAGATAAATATTAAAAAGCAGAGGGCCCAGGACTGAGCCCTGAGGAACCCCAGTGAAAACAGAGCTAATCTCAGACCTGAAACCGGCCATGGAAATTAACTGAAAACGGTCAGTAGTAAAATAGGATTTAAACCACTTCAAAGCTGTCACCGACACACCAAAATCTTGTTCAAGGCGGTTGAGTAATAGACTATGATCAACAGTATCAAATGCTGCTCTTCAATCAAGAAGGATGAGAATGGAAATTACACCAGAGTCAGAAGCCATCAACAAATCATTGGTAACGCTGAGCAAAGCCGTTTCGGTACTGTGGAATTTTTGAAAACCTGACTGAAGAGGATCAAACAGGATATTAATTGCGAGATGGTTACTTAGATGAAAGGCAACAACACGCTCAAGTATTTTTGCCATGAACGGAAGGTTGGAGATAGGTCGAAAATTATAAAAATCCTCCAGAGTAGTATTTTCTTTTTTTGGGACTGGGGTTACAGCAACAATCTTTAATGATGCAAGCAAGTGGTAGATTTCATGCTTGATACCTCCCTTTTGAGACCCTCAGAATCAAGATGTGGAAAATTAGTGAGAGGAAAACCAGTAAACCCAGATGAACAGAGAAGTGAGACAGTGGGAGCAGATGCAACAGAAATTTGTTTGCGAACACTATCAATTTTAGAGTTAAAAAATTTAAGAAAAGAATCACATAGCTGTTGAGAAACAGGCAAGGTGGTGGCAGCATCAACTTTAAGCGGTCTATTTATAGTTTGACACAAATGTCTTGGGTTTCCTTGATTGTTTTCAATAATCTGAGAAAAATTCCTAGCCTTCCTAGTGCGCAAATTATCATTATACCAAGGAACAGTGCGGGCTGAAGTAATCTGACCTGACCTTTGAGGAGCATAAGAGTCAAGATTAGTAACAAGTGCATTGTTAAACTGTGAAACTTTCTCCTCCAAAGATGTTGAATGCTGGTTACTTAAAGTGGATACGACAGAAGTAGAAAAATCTGTTTGATCAATAGACTTCCACTTCCGGAATGTTGCAGTTCAAGACAGTCAAGAAGCGATAAAAAATTCCTTGGCAACCGCAGAGTCACTTCAGTCCACATGTATCTTAAAGTCCCCCACAATAAGAATTCTATGGAACTTCAAGCTCAACATAGACAGAAACTCAGCAAATTCTGATGTAAAGCTTCATGTGATGTCTTAGGTGGTTTATAGACTGTTAGAGAAATACTCAGAACTATACTTAGAACTAGGCATTCAAATGATGAGAACTGGAAAACAGATACAGGGCTTATCTTGAATTGCAGGTTGTAAACCACAATAATGCCTCCACCTCTGCCAGATAACCTTGGAAGATCTAAGATTCCAAAACCAACAGGAATGATCTGATTAAACTGAAGTCCATCATTTTCTCTATGCCATGTTTCAGTTAAAAACAGGAAGTCCAACTTTTTGTCCAGAATAAAATAAAAAAAGAACAGTGCCTTGTAATTCACAGAGCGGGCATTAAATAATGCAGCATAAGCCGAGCTATGAAATGGAGACAACAATGACTTAATCTCTACACGGGGTACTAGTATTAAATTACGTTGATCAATAACAGTGTAAAACAGATTGTTAGTCTTACGTCGGCATGTTGAAATACAAATACTGGGAGAAGATGAAGCTGTAAAGCTTCGCCTCGAACCCCGGTGAATATACCATTTAAGATGTAGCAAGCCAGTGTCACGGCAAAGATCGTAAGAGTCTTTAGCTAAACGAGACAGGTTCTGTTTTAAATTCAACAGTTCGCGTGCAGTGTACCTTAGGGCCATAGTCATTAAATCCGCAAACACAGCTGGTTCTAGGCTTTGACCAATGTGTTGAATTCCCTTGTATTCCATTGCAGATTATTCCAGGTGGAGCACAGAAATAAAAAACAACAGTCCGAAACAAGTAAAATGGCACCACCATTTCAATCATGGAGGTGCTGAAAATAATATTAAAACATTACTAAAATAAACAAAACGGTGAGAGGAGCGGCAGCCAAACACGCCAGCGTACCCGACCCGAACGGAAGTAAGTACTAAATAGACACGCATGAGAATCACGTGTGATTAATTGTGCAGCCCAAATTATATCATTATATAATTTCTGAGAGAGAAGTTCAAGCACTTTTCAGTTACTTTTGAAGCATTTCATACTACTTTTTCCAGCACTTTAATGCTCTAAGACGATCCAGTTTGAGAAAATACTTTGTGATAAACAAGCACTTATGTAAAATGTTTTAAAGCGACAGCAGCAGAGGAGCACTTACTGGCATGTTAGTCATTCATTTGTACTTTTTCTCTATATTTTGAAATTATAAAACCACTATTATAAAATATCAAATCAAGATTTTGTCAGAATTTTACACCTGAAGTAAAAAAAGTCTCAAACTTTTCTTAAATTTTCTACTACATCACACATAATCACTGAAGTTGGTCAGTTCCATATGATAGAAAAATGATGGTACATTTAATATGACTGGAATATATACATTTCCTGAATATAAAAAGTAGATTTTGCACACTTAACTGTTCTTAATAAAAGTAAAAAGATTTTATGCATCTTAACTCAAGATTAGTGCTTTATTGTCAAATCTGTACATACAAAAGAAAAATTAACAAGAAATGACCATGAAATATTATTAGTAATGGCACTTATTAATGCAAAACAATAGTAATTTTATGATTAAATTATCTTTATTTTGTATAGCCCCCCATACCACCCCCAGTGCTACCAAATCTGCTCCTGGCGCCAACATCTGTTGAACTTAGTTGTGTTGGTGCCACTGCTCTCAAATGTTAGTCTGGAGGCCTGGGATGATCTGACCAATCATAACCTGAATCTGCCATTTTTGTCTGAAAGACAAACCAGATAGTAGAGTAGATTAACGTTGGTAGACTTGAACTTAAAAATAGTGTGTATTGAGGTCTTTTTAAAACTAGATACCTTCTGATGTTCAGTCATTACATTTACATTTAGTAATTTTGCAGACGCTTTGATCCAAAACGGCTTACAATTGGGGAATACATAAATCGATTCAAAGAGACAGAAAGTGCTTGTAATACCAAGTTTCAGGCATTTGTTCAAATAATGACAAGCTGGAAAGGGATGGAATAAATAAAGAGAGATAATTTTTTTTTTAAAATTTTATTTAGGATGAAGTCAAGAAGCTTCGAAAGATATGAGGTTTCAACTGTCACTCAATGTTAAAACTTAAATAGTGTCAGCAAATACTAGCATTATAGCATGCCACTAATGTGTGCATTAATATAGTTCGCTTCTAGTAATGACGATAAAATAAATGTTCCAGTTCCCATTTCAGTGTAAGCTGAAGTGGGTGTAATTTGGGCTTTTAATGTCCACCACAGGACCGTGGCACAGGCGCCCCCTCGGTTCCACCGCTTGTCACATTCCGTGTGGAGAGCCTTCACATGGGGCATGGTGGGCTGTAGGGTCACTGCGCGACTGCAGCTTTCTCTCGTGTTGGTGAGTGTTTTGTGCAGTTTGGGTGACCCTTGCATCACGGTCTTGGCGATTCCATACTGAACATAAATACAACCTAAAAAACCTGTGAAATCCAAGTGGAAAGTTTCTGAGAGTGTCTTACATTTGGATTTTTTTAATTGTTCAAATTTTTTTTGTTTTCTTTAGAAATTTGCAAGCACTTTCAGGGAACTACACTGCACGCATATGCAACCTTTTGATAAGCCATTGCGACCCTAATTTTTATGGGGTTGCAAATGTATCACTGATTATTTTTGTACCTGTGTGTTATGCTATAATCTAATATGAGCATTTATTAAAACAGAAATGTGTATTTTAACAATACGTTTTATAACGTGCTCCGAGCATTCAACACATCAAGTTGGCTTGGCAATTTAAACATTCAAAAGAGTCAAAAGCATTCAAACACGAGATGCGGGAAAGCTGAACTGAGTAGTTACTCGCTTGCTGTTTTCTGTGTGCACGAGAGCGCCGCATCTCACGAACAGCAACACCTAACCGAGCTCTCCTTCAGGACATTTGCGTCCTCCTGCACCTGAACGAACAAATACAAATCGCAGTTTAAACTAACAGGAAAAAAAGAGACGAAAAGTGAAAGCACTTAATTCAGCACCGCAGTGCTCTGGTGTTCAGGGTGCAAGTAGAGACGCATCTCAGAGTCTTGCTTTTGTACCGACAACAAATACATACAAAATATGTCAAAACAACTGTCTTGGAAAGTGTGTTCGAAATAGTCTGTGGTCATATCTTAAGTGAAAGTAAATAGTTGAGAAAGAAATTGGATGTGTGTCATTATAATGGATGCATTGTCTCTTAAAGTAACCCCGCCTAATTTACTAGCTCTGCTGTCAGTGTCTTTAATGTTAATCCAAGAAAATTAAAGAAAATCACTCACTGCTCTTGATTGAATTATTTTATAGTTTTAACAAGAATTTATCCACAGTCAATCCAAAAATATGATATAATTGATTATATTGTTTTACTAGTGGGTTGTGAAATATTAAACCCCAAAATGATTCATACTGTAGACTACCAGTGAAATTGATTTAAAATAATAATAATAAATTAGGGACCTGACTAGAGGGCTGCATTGGTTGGATTGCATTGTATAGTAACAGCTGCTCTGTGAAATCACGCACCTGATGGAATTAACCGCTGATTAGATAACCGGCTTTACTGACGAGATGCGCATAAAGATCGGCCGATCGTGATCGGAGCACCCCTAGTAAATATTGTCATACTGACAGTTGTCTGAAGTTTTGGTTGATTCCATTACATATCTTTCTATCAAAGCTTTCTGACATTATCAAGAGGAATTTGTTCTGACACAGTTTAACTGAGTTCTTGTCATATTTAACTACCAATTTCTAAACTATAGCAAATAAACTGTGACAATTTCTAAACTATAGCAAATAAACTGTGAGAAATGTTGTCTGAATACATTTTGGTTTGACTGTGTATTTAATTTTACAGTGAAGACTATGTAGTGCTATTTTAAATTAACAAAAACTTTAAAAAATGTAAAAAAAATTGTGTAAATAGCACAAATAAATAAATAGAACGAACATAAAGTGCAAATTAAACAAATTCAAACTGGGCCCACTGTACACCCTGCACCAGGGCCACTCTAACCCCAGCTACGGCCCTGGGTTAAGGTACCAAGATGGAGCAATGCACTGTGTGTACTGTAAGAAATAAAACAAGAAGGTATGTGGTTTAAATATGGCAAGTAAAATAAAAAACACATATGTATGCAATACAGTTTAATTTTTGTTCATTATTATGTACAGCGGCTTAGTATAAATAAATTGTGAAACCATATCATATTTTGCACCAGTAACTGAAAAAGTAGCGCAAGTGCCACCAGTGGAAAAGGTTAGTGTAGTTCCCTGACTTTATTTTTCATTGATATTAAGCAATGTTTTTTTTTTGTGTTTTTTTTTTTTTTTTTCACTTTCGTCACTTCTTTTCAGATCAAAATGTTATGACAATGCAGGGCTTGCAAAATTTCTAAATCCCTGGTAGCCCTTCGGGCAGGCATACTTCAGGTTTTGGTAGCCCAGAATTAATTTACTAGCCCAAATAAAAGAAGACATATTCTGAACTTTACTGTGGATAAATCAGCATGATCAGCAAAAACTAGGGGTGTAATGATTCACTAAATTTACGATGCAGTAAAATTCATAATACAGATTACACGATACAAATTATAAATGAAAATGTGTCCTTCTATTATTTATCAGACAAAATGCTGCATATTTCTCTGTGAAATTGAAATATTAAAAAATAAAACTTGATATTTTAAAACAAATCCCAAATCAAATAAAAAGTATATAACTAAAATAAATCTCTTCATATAAACAAAGGCTTTGCCTGCTCTCTTTAAAACCAGTTGCAACCACTGCATTTGAATTATAATCGAAAAAGATGCTTAACACTTAACACACAAAATTTGAAGAAAAAACAGAATGGTCTGATTTTAGATTTGTGAATGAGATACAAATGTCACTCTCTTACAGTAGGTGGCACTAATGGAACAGCAGGTATTTATAGGTTGCTGCCCCTTTAAGACCGAATGGACGGAGCCAATATAATGATGCACAAGTCAATTCTTTCTCCATTTGTATATGTTCACTTAAGACATAACCGACTGTGTTTACATTAATACTTGCCAAGACAGTTATTTTGAGATGATTTTGTGTGTATGTGTTTATTCAGAAGCAATGATATGCCAAAGAGGAATCAATTCTATGTATGCTCATTAGGGCTGTCACTTTTGAGAAAAATCTAATTTGAACGGATATCAAATGTCATGCAATGTATTCGAATACATTCGAATATCTATCCTCCCTCCCCGCGCATAAAACAAAAACAAACAAACAAAAAAAACACCGTAGCCTAATGGAGATTCAATCACTAATGTGTTAACAGCGAGTCATAAACAGGACTCACTGGATTAAATTTTTTTTTACTTAATGTTTGAAACAGCAGGTTATCAACTTGTATGAATATCAATTTATATGAAGTGCCACTATGCATATCCCACAACATTAGGCGAAAAAAAAAGATTCAGAACAATAACGTGACAAATTAAACAGCAGCAGGAGCAAGGCATATAGTCTAGCCTAATTCATTTCTTAATATTGTTTGCAAGAAAAACCAGTCTATCAACTTGATCTGGATCAAGTGCGGCACTCTTTTTATTTACATTGTTCCCCACGGTGGAGAACACATGTTCGGAGAGCACAGATGTGCCTGGCTACTAGAGAACATTAGCTAGATTTGGTCATGGGCTACGCTACTATACGTCTAGAGTGCCCTCTACTGGATAAGATGGCAAAGAATAAAATAAAAAACAAACGGTCTAAGACTGTAAAAAATGCGCTACAAATGGCATTTTAAAAAACTGGTATTTTATTTATAGTTCTATTACGGATATTTCACGTCATATTCGAATATCGAATAAAAAGTAACAGCCCTAATTCTTGTTGTCTGAATAATCTGAATGCACGTAAATGTTTTAAAACGCTTGAATGTATAGATCGCCAAGACTTAGAAACAAGTGCTAACTGGTGTTGTCATGGTACCAATATTTGAGTATTCTGTATCAATACCAGTGAAAACGTACTCGGTTACTAACGTAACCTCGGTTCCCTGAAATACGGGAACGAGTACTGCGTCGAAGACGCATATGGGAAAAACCCCCTTTTTCTCCTGAACTGAAGCCTTATTCAATCACGCAGTGAAACTGCACAGCCATTGGATCGTGCAGTGCTATTAAAACAAACCAATGGCTTGGCAGCGGTGCTGCACGAACCTATGGCAGCGAAGCCCGCCAAAGCCCGCCAATATGGGCGGGGAATCTGGCTATATATTGGCCGCTTCGCCACAGGAATTCAGGTTACTTCGACTGAAGCGACGACTGAGTTGTGCAGCCTTTTTAGCATGGCAAGGAACGCAGTACTCGTTCCCGTATTTCAGGGAACCGAGGTTACGTTAGTAACCGAGTACGTTCCCTTTCAATACTTCACTCGTACTGCGTCGAAGACGCATATGGGAACCCAGTTCAATCACGCCATGCTAAGAAGGGAGGACGACCAACGCAATCAAACTTGATTTGTTAAACCAAGATATGATAATAGCAACTAGGGGCAGAATAAGCTCAATGAGGTTACGTCTGGCCTAGCCTGATCATCCCGTGTTCGTATCGCCTCAGTAGCCAAGGGACCGAGTGCATACGAGTAGAGTTTGAGCCTTGGGCAAGAATGGCCAAGAGCATGCAAATGAGGAACAAGAAGGTGACCTTCACACAGAAAGTACCCTAGCATGAAGCGCTGGGACGTCTAGATTGTAAAATCTAGCAAATGTGGACGGCGAGCTCCAGCCAGCCGCCTCACAAATTTCTGCGATAGTCACACCATTAGACCATGCCCAAGACGAAGACACTGCTCTCGTCGAATGGGCTCTTACTCCAATTGGGCTTTGCAGGCCCAAAGAAGAGTAGGCTAGCTGGATTGCATCCACAATCCACCTTGAAAGTCTTTGCTTAGAGACCGGTAACCCTCTGGTGCGGTTTCCAAAGCATATGAAGAGCTGTTCTGATCGTCTTATTGGTGCAGAACGCTCTATGTAGACTTTTAGAGCCCTCACTGGGCAAAGTAGATTCAGCCCTGGATCCTCCTCTGTGTTTTGTAACGCAGAGAGGGTGACCACTTGTGCTCTAAAAGGTGTGGAGAGCACCTTTGGCACATAGCCATGCCTCGGTTTCAGGACGACCCTCGAGTCGTTAGGCCCGAATTCTAGGCAATTAGGGCTCATCGAAAGTGCTTGCAAATCACCCACACGCTTAACAGACGCTAGTGCCAATAGCAGAGCGGTCTTTAGCGACAGGGCTTTAAGGCCTATGGACTGTAGCGGTTCAAAGGGGGCCCCCTTCAGGGCTCTCAGCACCGTGGGCAGGTCCCAAGAAGGGACGGTGGGAGGGCAAGGCGGATGAAGCCGTCTGGCACCTCTCATAAATCGGACGACTAAGTCGTTTCTGCCCACCGACTGGCCTGCTATAAGGGCGTGTGATGCCGCTATAGTTGCTACATAGACCTTGAGCGTGGAGGGGGATCGTCCCTTCTCCAAGAGCTCTTGCAAAAATGACAGTATCACTGATACGTCACAAGAGGTCGGGCTCTCACCATGGTCTGAACACCATGTGGAGAACACAGACCATTTGGAGGCATAGAGGCGTCGTGTAGACGGAGCTCTAGCCTGTGAAATTGTGTCTAGCACACGCTCAGGGAGTCCCGCGGGCTCCCGTCGAGCGACCAAATGTGCAGAGACCACTTCTCTGGGTGTGGATGCCAAATCGTCCCGTCCGCCTGAGAAAGGAGGTCCCGTCTCAGGGGAACGGGCCATGGGGCTGCAGTCAGCATCTGCGACAGGTCGGCTATCCAGTGCTGATTTTCCCAGAATGGGGCTACAAGCAGAACCCTGCATCTCTGGTCCCTGACCCGCCTGATTACTTGGGGAATCAGAGGGACCGGAGGAAAAGCATAAAGAAGACGGTTGGGCCAGTCCTGGGACAACGCGTCCTTGATCTTGGAAAAATATATTGGGCAATGAGAGTTGTCTTTTGAGGCAAAGAGGTCTATTTCCGCTCTGCCAAAGACCTCCCATATCTTCTGAACCGTCTGCGGGTGGAGTCTCCACTCTTCTGAGGAGACTCCGCTTCTTGACAGCATATCCGCGCCCTTGTTCAGCTTGCCCGGAAGATGCACTGCTCTCAGGGACCCCAAATTGCTTTGGGTCCATTCCAGCAGTCGCGACGTCAGTCTGAAGAGACGCGTCGACGACAGCCCACCTTGGTGATTTATATAAGAGACCACCGTCATGCTGTCCGATCTGACCAGCACGTGGTGGCTCTTTAGGTCCGACAGGAAGCTCTGGCAGGCTCGTTGAACTGCAATCATCTCGAGGCAGTTGATGTGAAGCCTGCTCTCCTCTTTCGACCATTGGCCGAAAGCGGGTTTCCCTTCGCACAGCGCGCCCCAACCCTTGTTGGACGCGTCTGTGGAGATCACTTTCCTTCTGCAAACCATACCAAGTGGAGCACCCCGTTCCATCCATTGCATGTCCCTCCAAGGGGTCAGGGCCGAAATACAGTCCTGACTCACCTTGATATTCAAGCGTCCGTGACGCCATGCATGAGGTGGAACACGTGGTTTCAGCCAATATTGGAGGGGGCGCATACGAAGCAGCCCGAGCTCCAGCACCGGCGATGCCGCCGCCATAAGACCCAGCAGCTTCTGGAATGTCTTTAGGGGTCGAGAAGCACCTATTTTGAAAGAGGCCGCAAGTCGCTGTAGAGCCGCAGCGCGCTCCTTCACCATTGTTGCCCTCATCGTCACTGAGTCTAACACTGTTCCCAGAAACGATATCCGCCGGCTGGGGGACAGTGAGCTCTTGACAAAGTTCACCCTGAGCCCCAGGCATTCCAGATGGCTGAGGAGCACAGTTCTGTAACCCAATGCCTCCCCCTCTGACTGAGCTAGAACTAGCCAGTCGTCGAGGTAATTGAGAATGCGGATGCCCTTCTGCCTGAGAGGGGAGAGAGCCGCATCCATGCACTTTGTGAACGTGCGAGGTGCCAGAGACAGCCCAAAGGGGAGGACCTTGTATTGGTAAGCCACGCCCTCGAAGGCAAATCTCAAGAACGGCCTGTGACGGGGGGCTATCTGGATGTGAAAGTAAGCGTCTTTCAGATCCAGCGAAAAGAACCAATCCCCTGAGCGTATTTGCGAGAGGATTTGTTTCAATGTGATCATTCTGAAGCGCCGTCTCATGAGGGCACGGTTCAGATGTCTTAAATCGAGGATGGGGCGCAGCCCACCATCCTTCTTGGGAACCAGGAAGTAACGGCTGTAAAACCCTGAGTCGCGGTGTGCTGGGGGAACGATTTCTATAGCTCCCTTCACCAGCAGATTTTTCACTTCGGCACGAAGAACGTGAGCGTTCTCGTTGTGCACTGAAGTGGTGACCGCCCCGCGAAAGCGTGGTGGCCGTCGTGCGAACTGAAGGGAATAGCCGTGTTTTATTACTCCCATGACCCAATCTGATACCCCGGGAATGGCTTGCCATTGTGAGGCCCGGATGGACAGAGGTTGTATTAACTCGAGTGATTGACCGCCGTGGGGGGACATAGCACTCGTGAGTGTTGTGTGAGGAGAACTGCTCTTTTTGTGAAGGAGTGTGTTTTTTATTTTTTGCACTATAACAGCGCTTTGCTGTCTGGGCGCTAACAAGGGCCCATTGTTTGCAGCAGGAACAACTTCGTCGACATCTGGAGATGGACGGCAGAACACACGGGGCAGTTTGGGGGGTGGTCCGGCTGTGGCGAGACTTAGCCCCCTCCTCTTTCTTTCCTGTCGATCAGGATGACGGCGGCGGCGCAGGGTCCAGCACTATCTTGGGCCGGGGTCCCATGCGCTTGGGATACTGATACCGTCTGGTGGCCGAGCGAGAACGGTGTCGAGGCTCGGGTTTCACCGGCTGGGCTGCGGTGGTAGCAGCTGGCGCTTGCTTAGGAGGCTGACGAATCGGCACCTGTCTGGGGCGACTGGCAGCAGATGAAGCGCGCTTCGGCAGGAAGTGTCGCATTGCCTGGGACGACTTCTGCGCCTCTGTGAAACGCTCGGCGAATCCCTCTATCGCCGGGCCAAAGAGGCCGCTGGGGGAGATCGGTGCGTCTAGGAACTGGGCTCTGTCAGCATCCTTGATCTCCGTAAGGTTGAGCCATAAGTGGCGCTCCAAGACGACCAGGTTAGCCATCGAGCGCCCAATGGCCTGGGCGGTGCTCTTGGTAGCACGCAGCGCCAAGTCTGTTGCACTTCTCAGCTCCCTGAGTGTGGCGACATCTGGGCCAGACTCGTCGGTGGCGGCGAGAAGTTTGGCCTGGAAGACTTGAAGCACCGCCATAGAGTGGAGCGCCGCGGCTGCTTGCCCTGCCGATGAGTAGGCACGCCCGGCGAGCGCCGACGTCGTACGGCAGGGTTTGGACGGATGGTTGGCCTTGGCTTTCCATCCAATAGCTGCTGGCGGGCAGAGATGCACGGCCACAGACTCGTCCAGCGGCGGCAGCCGTTCGTATCCTCTTTCATCAGCGCCATCAATTGAGGTGAGGGCGGATGAAGATGAAGTACGCAGGCGCGCTGAGTAGGGGGCGCGCCACGATTTAGTGAGCTCGTCGTGGACCTCCGGGAAGAACGGAGCAGTTCGCTGACGAGGGGCTTGCTGGCGCCCCGGCAGAAACCATTCATCCAGACGGCTACGGGCTGGTTCCTCTGGAGGAGACCAATCCAGACCCAGCTCATCCACTGCCCTGGAGAGAACGCGGATAAGCTCGGCGTCCATCCCGAGTTTCGAGCGGTTTGGTTCAGATGACATCGAGGGGGCGGGGTCCGGCGAGCCCGACAGCTCCTCAGCATCTGAAGCGGCTAGAGACATGCTGTCCTCTAGCAGTTCCTCCTCAGTCCCTCCAAACAAAACCAGATCACTCGCGGCAGCAGAGGGACACTGGTCTGGCTGTACAAAGAGGACTGGGGAATCCCCTCTGGGCGGAGAAAACGAGGCACGCGGGGGCTGAGCCGGCGTGAGCTCGCTTTCATCCTGCTGCTTTAATCCTCTGCCCCGCCTTTTCTTCCTCGCCGGCTCGCGGGAGGAAGAAAAAGGGAGGGCGCGAGGAGCGAGATCGCTCTCTGAAAAGAAAGCGATTCGCGAGCGCAGAGAGGCGATATTCATGTTCTCGCAATGAGAACATGAATTCCCCGCGAGTGCTGTGTCAGCGTGGGGTTTCCCCAAGCACGCGACACACTCGCTGTGCCCGTCATCAGCGTGCAGAGGGGCTCTGCACGAGCTGCAATGACGAGACGGCATTTGCAACAACGCCGTAGAAAAAGGCTCTTTTAGAGAAATTTGCTCTTTCAATATATCTCACCGGATGGCCGCAGGGAAGCGATGAATCTGCGGTGGGGACCGGCAGTCGCGTTCCAGTGCGAGGCGTGTCAACGGCGAGCAGTTCAGCGGAGATCAGCGAAGCGATGTGACGTCGTCGCTGAAGGAGAAATAATCTGAATTCCTGTGGCGAAGCGGCCAATATATAGCCAGATTCCCCGCCCATATTGGCGGGCTTTGGCGGGCTTCGCTGCCATAGGTTCGTGCAGCACCGCTGCCAAGCCATTGGTTTGTTTTAATAGCACTGCACGATCCAATGGCTGTGCAGTTTCACTGCGTGATTGAATAAGGCTTCAGTTCAGGAGAAAAAGGGGGTTTTTCCCATATGCGTCTTCGACGCAGTACGAGTGAAGTATTGAAAGGGAACCAGTTCTCGGTACCAATTTCGGTACCAAAGCACACAAAAACATGCCAATTAAAAAATTTGACTATACTTTCATTTAATCCAAACTGTGTACATATTTAATTTAAAAGCCAAGAATAACAACTAAGTTAGCTTAGCCCAGAACTGCTTTTCTGACTGATGACACAATGTTAACCATTTGTACATTCTCTAGCACGCGTATTTTAGATTCACAATTCAGATTCATATGCAATTCACAATTCACTGATAAAAGTTATGGGAGCATTAAATAGTTAATAAAAACTAGCACTAGCATTCAAATGTAAATATTTAATAATATTCATAACAAAACAGACTAGCGCTCTATTTGTGGTGGCATATATATGCAAATTCATTCTCTGCCAGTAGGGGGTGATTGTAGAGTGTGAGAGAGAGAGGTTTCTCCGGTAACAGCTGTAATCAGAAAAGCGCTCCGCCTGCATTTGTAAATGCTGCTCAGACATTACAGGCAAAATTTAAATGAAAATGACAACCATAATTTTGACGACTGTCGGTTTTCATTAGAAATACAGTGATATAAAAACATCCACAGCGGGTTTCGACTTTGACTTGTGAATCGCTAATGTTTATTCAACGAAGACAAAGCCTTTTGGGAAATCTGTTTGTGGTGGTCAGTTTTGATATTGTGTCAGACCACCACAAATAAATCAATGTATTGGAAACACTATGAAACTTACCTGCTTGAACTCTTTTATTTGATCTGGGTCTTTATAAAGTGTTTTGTTAGTTTGATGTTTCCTCATTTTGATGTCGCCACGTCCCAGTGCTTTTATGAAGAGAGCGCATCTGGCGCCGATACAGGATGGCTGCCTCCATGACGGGCTCTGCATATGTTTTTGTGTTTTTGTTAGTTTGTCCTGTCTTGAGTGATATTCCTGCCATCAGTTTCACCAGGGATGAACTGCTGAACATTCGGCAGAACACACAACAGGATGTTTTACTGATTTCAATTATTCAGACGTTTTAGTGAACGTTGTTATCGGAGGAGCAGCGGCGCTGATCAAGCACTTCAGGACGCACAGATGGGGGAAGCGAGCGGGAGCGCTCGTCAGACTCAGGAAGCGCGGATTTTGAACGCCGTTGCCTAGCATCCATCTGGCAAATCTCCGCTCTCTACCCAACAAAACGGACGAACTCCTTCTGCTCTCTCGGACAAATAAGGATTTCGCACTCTGCTGCTTTGTGTTTCACGGAAACCTGGCTGAATGACACCATACCGGACAGCGCGCTCCATCTGCCGGACTTTCAGCTGTTTAGAGCGGACCGCGACGCAGAATCAACGGGGAAATCGCGCGGCGGGACATGCTTTTACATCAATGAACGGTGGTGTACAGATGTATCTGTGTTAAAGAAGACATGCTGCTCAAATCTCGAAACACTCTTCATTAACTGCAAGCCGTTCTATTCGCTGCAGGAGTTTCACTCGTTCATTCTGGTCAGTGTTTACATCCCTCCGCAAGCGCATGTGAGCTCAGCTGATCAGATCACAGACACAGAACAACAACACCCGGACTCTGTTTTAATCATTCTCGGGGACTTTAATAAAGCCAATCTGTCCCGTGAACTGCCAAAATACAGACAGCATGTTACATGTCCCACAAGAGACAGTAATATATTGGATCACTGTTATACCACAATAAAGGATGCATTTCACTCTGTTCCACGAGCAGCTTTGGGTCGTTCTGATCACCTTCTGGTTCATCTTATACCGTCCTACAGGCAGAAACTAAAATCAGCTAAACCTGTATCAAGGACTGTAAAAAGATGGACTAATGAAGCAGAGCAGGATTTACAATCTTGTTTTGACCTCACTGATTGGAGTGTTTTTGAAGCTGCTGCCACCGATCTGGATGAACTCACAGAGACCGTAACATCATATATCAGTTTCTGTGAGGATATGTGTATTCCTACAAAGACTCAACTAATTTACAATAATGACAAACCGTGGTTCACTGCAAAACTCAGACAGCTCCGTCAGGCCAAAGAAGATGCTTACGTGAAGGGGGACAATGTCTTGTATAAACAGGCTAAATACACACTGGAAAAAGAGATCAAAGTGGCAAAGAGGAATTATTCTGAAAAAATAAGGACTCAGTTCACTTCCAACGACTCTGCATCAGTGTGGAAAAGTCTAAAGAAAATCACCAATTACAAGACACCACCCCCCAGCACTGTAGAGAATCAACGACTGGCAGACGATCTGAACGAGTTTTACTGCAGGTTTGAAAGAACACCCATCACCTGTCCTTAACGCCTCCCCACACAACCATTCACACCATTCACAACTCCTGCAACCAGCCCTGAACGCCTCTCCAAACAACCGTTCACACCATTCACACCTCCTGCATCCCCCCTCTCCCCCACACCTGCAATTCAGATCAGCGAGGATGCGGTGCGCCAGGTCTTCCGGAAGCAGAAAAGGAAAAAAGCACCAGGCCCATATTGTGTAACACCAGTCTGTCTGAAATCCTGTGCTGACCAGCTGGCCCCCCTCTTTACACATATCTTCAACAGATCGCTGGAGCTGTGCGAAGTCCCTTCATGCTTCAAACGCTCTACCATCATCCCCATCCCTAAGAAACCCAAAATTACAGGACTAAATGACTACAGGCCTGTGGCTCTAACGTCTGTAGTCACGAAGTCATTTGAAAAACTGGTGCTGGCCCACCTGAAGGACATCACTGGGCCCTTGCTGGATCCTCTTCAGTTTGCCTACAGATCATCCCAAACCTCCTCCTGCCCAAACTAAATCAGCTCTCCGTGCCCACCTCCATCTGCCAGTGGATCAACAGCTTCCTGACAGACAGGCAGCAGCTAGTGAGGTTGGGAAAATAAACATCCAGCACCCGTACAATTAGCACCAGAGCTCCCCAGGGCAGTGGTCTCTCCCCACTGCTCTTCTCACTGTACACTTATGATTGCACATCTAAGGACCCCTCTGTCAAGCTCCTGAAGTTTGCAGACGACACCACACTCATCGGCCTCATTCAGGACGGTGACGAGTCTGCTTACAGACAGGAGGTAAAAGAGCTGGCTGTCTGGTGCACTCTCAACAACCTGGAGCTTAACACGCTCAAAACAGTGGAGATGATGGTGGCCTTCAGGAGAAACCCCCCTGCACTCCCCCCACTCACCATCATGAACAGCCCTGTGACTGCAGTGTAGTCATTCAGGTTCCTGGGCACCACTATCTCTCAGGACCTGAAGTGGGACATTCACATTGACTCCATCGTAAAAAAAGGCCCAGCAGAGGTTGTACTTCCTTCGCCAGCTGAGGAAGTTTAACCTGCCACAGGAGCTGCTGAAACAGTTCTACTCCACCATCATCGAATCCATCCTCTGCACTTCAGTAACTGTCTGGTTCAGCTCAGCTTCTAAATCTGACCTCAGAAGACTACAGAGGGTAGTCCGGACTGCTGAGCGAATCATCGGTACAACCCTCCCTTCTATTCAAGAACTGTACTCATCCAGAGTGAGAAAAAGGGCTGTCAAAATCACTCTGGACCCCTCACATCCAGCACACTCCCTCTTTGAACTGTTGCCATCTGGTCGACGCTACAGAGCACTGAGCACTAGAACAACCAGACACAGGACCAGTTTCTTCCCTCAGGCAATCCATCTTATGAACAGCTGATAATAACAACGCGAACACACTACACTTTATATTTATAAACACATACACTTTATTTATCTAACACACATACTTAGTATACACTTAAATTTTGCACATAATTTACATGTACATAACTGCATTTTGTAATATACCTGCCTACAATTGTCATTTGTATATTGTCATTCACTATCTACTTATTTGTATTTTTTATTCTTTTATTATGTGTTTTATGTTCTGTCTCTGTCATTCTGTTGTACTGCGGAGCTTCTGTCACGAAAAAAAATTCCTTGTATATGTAAACATACCTGGCAATAAACAGCCTACTGCTAAAAAAAAAATCTAACCTTTTTTTATTTAAGGTTTAATCACACAAAATTTCTTCCATGTTTTATTTTTAATAGTAAATCCCCTTTGTTTACCAAAAAGTTAAGTTCGCTTAATTTTCAATAATTTAAATATAAATTAAATTAATGTTTTGTGTTTAATGTTTAATGTGCATCTCAGAAAATGCTTTATTTAAAACCCCAACTGAATGGCACTTAAATGCACTTAATTCATCTGTCAACTTTATTGTCATTGTTCACAGTACAATATATAATTATAGCTGATATCCTGCACAGCCCAGAGTTTAAATTGATAAGTGTGTGCTGTCATATTATTGCAAATCACTATTGAATTCCCACCAAACTATTTTTTCAAGCAGTATTTGCACTGTAAACCTTTTTTTATTTATATAAAGTGCGGGTGAACTTAAACTGTATGGCTATGCTGTGGTTCCTGTTGGCTTTGCGTGCGTGCAGGGGTCGGGGGGCCTCTATGTCCATTTTGCTTGGGGCCCCCAACTTCCTTCAAACGGCCCTGGTAATACCCGTGCGATCGGAGTCATCGGACTCGGAGAACAAACACTGCCGTCAAAAGGGCAAACAATCGAAGTTATTATGCATTCTTGAGTCAGAATGTACATGTGCACAGTTGCATTTGTCATCCGTCACCGTGACACCAAGTGGACTCTTGAAGATGAAATAATGAGTGTATTTCGCTTGGACTTGGAATAACGAGAGGAATAACATGGAAAACTTTCTTGTCAGAGGATTGTAATGCATCACAGGCAGTCAGATATAGAGGGAATAGAGGAATAGAGACTACGGCTCCTTAAATTAGGTGTATTAAAGTGGTATTTTTTGCAACAGGTTTATTGACTTGTAATAGCAATTTAAGGTGGAATATGTGACAATCGGGTCCAGTCGGGTCTCAGCTTTCAAATAATATACGGGTCCGGGTAGGCATTTCTCGTATCTACACGGGTCCGGGTCCGGGTCCAGCTTTTGAAATAATAGACTGGTCCGGGTCGGTTCGGTGTAGTACATTACACCGGAGCACGCTTCTTCTTGAGCAGAGGGGGAGTGGGGAGGGGGGAAAATCGTACTCTGGCCCGGTTCATGGCAACCGTGCCTAGTATGAGTACACCCTTATGGACGATTACAGGTCTCAGGCCAAGAAAGCTGAGTGTGGGTTGTAAAGAAAAAGCAGAAATGAAGTCTGCTTTGTTGACAGCTGACTGACAATTCCAGAGACCCACAGAGAAAGAAAGAGGTGCAGTAGAAGATGTAGAGATAGGATGCAGGTTAGAAAGATTGCGTGTCCATCTGCATGTGATGTTAGAGCATTGTTGAGAGACTACCAGAATGTTTTAGAAACACATGATAGAGGTGGAAAAGAGACGACAGAAAAGGAGAGTGTGTAAAGGGAAGATAAAAATAATACTTATGCCTAATGCTAGGACCCACACAGACCACAGGGTGACCCCCTGCTGGCCTCAATAGCACCTCTTCCAGCAGCAACCTAGTTTTCTCAGGAGGTCTCCCATCCAGATACTGACCAGGCTCAGTCCTGCTTAGCTTCAGTGGGCAACCGTTCTTGGGCTCCAGGGTGATATGACTGCCGGAAATATTTCAACTTCAATTTATTGAAATGAAATATTTTGCTCTGGTAATGCAGCTGACTCTGCTACAGTGCTATATAAATGCACACTCTTATATATTGCATTTTTCATTTGTTTGATGCATGATGATTCAGCACTTTAGAAAATCTAAATGCTGTCATTAGGACCCTTGATATATTTGTCCCAGATTGTTTTCAGTAAACCTAAAAGGGACGATGAATCCTGGGGCATAGAAACATTTAAGAAGCTGTGGGAAGGAGCAGTGAAAGTGTAGGTCTTATTTCTTGGTTTCATTTTGAATGGGCGTTTATTGTGAGTATGTAAATGATGTGACTTTTGTTTCTCCATTCTTTGTTTAGCTCACAGGAAGTATTTAAAACTGCATGGCTGCCTGTAGTGGGAAATCTACTCAAACTCAGATAAAAGTTTGTCTAGTTCACATATTTACACATGTTGGAGGGGACTTGCCAGTTTAAACAGCTGTTATTCAGCATTAACTTATTAGGTTTACATTGAAATTTAATGAATTAAATGGCTAAATAGAAGACACAGACCCGACTGGACCCAATTGTCACATATTCCACCTTAAATTGCTATTACAAGTCAATAAACCTGTTGCAAAAAATACAGCTTTTTGTCTTACCTAATTTAAGGACCCGTAGTCTCTCTTCTTTGTACCCGACTGCCTGTGATGCATTACAATCCTCTGACAAGAAAGTTATCCATGTTATTCCAAGTCCAAGCTTAATCCACTCATTATTTCAGCTTCAAATAGTCCACTTGATGTCACGGTGAGGGATGACAAATGCAACTGTGCACATGTACATTCTGACTCGAGTTAACTCGCATAATAACTTTGACTGTTTGCCCTTTTGAACTATATTAACGCCACTGATGTTATTTATTTGCAATCATCTCTGTGCTCTCTGCTCTGCATCGAGTCTAAATCTGACCAATAAAACTTAAAGATTAAACGGTTCATTTATATTATTATAAAAATGGGAGAAAATGTAAAGTGCGGTTTGGCGGTCGAAGTGTCCCTCACTGATTGCCATAGAAACATGAAACATGCTGGAGACTATACATGCGTGCTAGCTGTATCAACCTAAAATATGTTTAACGCAATTTGAGCGTGATAGAAAACATTCATATTACAGTTCACCTCAGATTGTGTTGCTGATTTGAAATATATTAAATATAAGTTTGTCAAGCCTGCAAGCATTATTACCATGCGGGCACTTGCATTAACTCTGAGTCTGCGCGCTCTGCTTCTAACGGCAGCGAGAGAGAGCGCTTTTTTTGGCTCACACTTTACTTTTCCTAATTTTACAAGTTGCAAGTTACAAAAAACACAAGCAGTGTCTGATTACGGGCAGGTGTTCTCAGAGTACACACAATGTTAAACAGACCCGGGACCAGAGTTAATAGATTCGGACCCGACCCGGACCCGGCTGATCATTTAAAATATAGACCCGAACCCGTATGGGTCCCAGCCTTCCGGGTTGGGTCCCGGGTCGATGGGTCTCGGGTGCACTGTGAAGAACTCTAATTCACAGTACATTTTATAGCACGTGCTCATGTTATACAAGATCGCGTGAAGAGTTGAATTTGTTATCGTGCACAAGTTTGCGCATACTGTCATGTCTCTGTCAAACCCCTGTAAGTTCATTTTCCTCCAGAATTCTGCAACATTTTAGATTATATGGACAGTTGTGTTTATCATTGTTTTTAACAGCATAATAAGCAAACTAACAAGCATTATTATCGGTTGCGTGTCTAATAACTGCTGTCAGGGGGATGAATTTTATTTCCACTCTTAAAGGACTTTTTCAGAAGTTAGCTCTGTGGCTAGTAAGTCAACCCTCTACATTGCGAGCAAATCACTCGCATATGCGACTAAATCTTCCTTCTGGCTACTAAATTATGTCTAATAAATTCTCTGATTTTACTCGCCAGTGTGTTAGTTGGAGGCTAAGTTTAGCACAGATATATTTTCACTAGTGAACACTCTCTGACTCTCCGTCAGACGATCTGTGCTTTTTTTCCTCAATGGATGCGCAGCGCACCTGTATTATTAACCTGAGTTAATGTGCGAATGGCAGTCTCATTGGCTGTGCGCTCACCTATTATCGTCCCTGTTTTGATTTCAGCAAATCAGTTCGAGCGAACACACAAAACCTGATTAATATTCATGAATCCAGCAGCTCATTAATCCTTAGTAATCCTTAGTGTGTTTTATAGTTTTTATTAGTAGGAATCATTTTATTATTATCTTATCAGTATTTTTGTATGTTTTTTCCCCAAATTTTTTTAAATAATTTTTTTTATCACAGAAACACCGAATGACCAAAAAAGCACCACCACCAGTCCAGTTAAAATGTTCAGTTAAAACGACTAAGCATTCAAACATGGTTATCAAATTTACTTCTAATTACTAAAGTTCTATTCTTTAATGATACTTGACTGAAAAAGCTTGACTGACTGTCGAGTAAACTAAAATAATTACTAGCCAATGGCTATTCAATTGCCAAGGTCTCCGTAGAGCATGGATAGGCAACTCCGGTCCTGGGGGGCCACTATCCTGCAGAGTTTAGCTTCAGCCCTCATAAAAATTCACCTGACTGTATTTATCTAGTAATCCCAAAAACACTGATTTCCTTGTTCAGGTGTGTTTAATTAGGGTTGGAGCTAAACTCTGCAGGACAGTGGCCCTCCAGTACCGGAGTTGCCTATCCCTGCCGTATACGGTTGTAAGTTATGTAGAAACAACATTGCATCATTACACATTTGACAGCTCTGGCATGACGAGACAATATATTAAAAATACTGTGCGTTCGTTTGTCGATGATGTAAAGTTTGCGAGCCGAGATTTCTTTCAGTGATACAATGTTGAACAGGGGACGTTTCCCCACGTGTACCACAAAAAAATAAAAAAAATAAAAAAACACTTATACTAGGGCTGTGCAAAAATTCAAATGCGATTTTCATGTACATCTCATCAGTAAAGACGCTCCTGTAATTAGAAGTATATCTCCAGCATGTACGTTCAGATCAGGGTTGCCAGGTTTTCACAACAAATCCTGCCCAGTTGCTTCTCAAAACTAGCCCAATCGCGTTTCCAGGAGGTTCCCCAATAAAAATTGCTTCCCGAGGTTAAAATATAATTTTTTTTTAGCAGGGTTGCCTTGGTAAAATTCACATTTTAGGGGCTAAATATCACGTTGTTTGTATTGGGGTCGCTTTGACCCGCGGACATGAAAAACAACCACAGACTTGGCAAAACTGGTTGGCATTTACTACACCGAGCCATAATTCACTGACAATCTACACAAAATCGATGTTAAAATCGCAGGCGATTCTTTGTCGATTTTGAAAACGATTTTGTGTTAGTTGTCGGTAGACTACGGCTCTGTGTAGTAACTGCCGCTTCACCTGAACCAGTGTTGCCAAGTCTGCGGTTGTTTTTCATGTCCGCGGGTTGAAGCAACTCCAATTCCAATAACGTGATACTTAGCGCCTAAAATGTGAATTTTACTAGGGCAACCCTTCTAAAAAAAGTATATTTTGACCCCGGAAAGCAATTTTTATCGGGGAACCTCCTGGAAACGCGATTGGGTTAGTTTTGGACTAGTTTATGAAGCAACTGGGCAGGATTTGTTGTGAAAGCCTGGCAACCTTGATCTGAACGCACGTGCTGGAGATATACTTCTAATCACAGGGCTCCAGACTAACTTTTTTCACTAGGAGCACAGTGGCCCCCAAGTGAAAATTTTAGGGGCACAACCAGAAAATTTAGGGGCGCACACCGTAAATCAACATGCTAACCAAATCTACTAATTTCCACTGTATTAGAGCTGAAGATCTTTGCCCGAACCCGACGGGACCCATCGGGACCCGACGGGTTCGGTCGGGTTCGGGCTTAATTTCTATCATTTTACGTGGGCTCGGGCCAGGCTCGGGCTTGCGCTCCGGTTTGCGAGGTAAACGAGCGGTCATGTAATGTGTTTCGATTAGCGCGAGAAAGATGCGAAAATGAATGCTGAGCAGGTGTAACGGAGGCTTGCCTCTGGTGATTAGGCTACGTTTTGGTTGCACCAGTAACTAAAGCAAACTCTGAGGTGTGGAAAAGTTTTGACCATGTTTATAATGAGAATAATGAGTGAATAATGACGCACCATCAGTGAGCGCTGGAACGTGCTGAAGACATCTACAGTGGACTAAATAATTTTCCTCCACAAAAACATGTAGACCTAGCCTAATCTCTGTGAGTAATGTTTTTTCAAATGATAAATATTCATTGAGTCTTAAATGCATAATGTTGACATAGTATTTACGCTAATGTTGGCATTATTATTTAATTAAATATCATCTGCTAGTGCAAAGCAAATCCGGCGGAGCCTTTATCTTAATTTCGTTATTGCCAAATACCCATCTCAATTTAAAACTTATCTTAATAAAAATTTGTTTAAATGACTCGTTTTTATTGGTGCGTTGGTCTATGTATAGGTTAAATGAGCCTATGTCTAGAATGCTGAGATGTTACGATGTCACAAAGGACTTATTTTATTTCTTTATTCCAACTTTCTAAGTGGTCTAGTCTATGTTATTTATGAGTAAATTATGTTAAAACATGAATAAATGACTCATTGTTGACAAAAGGCAAAAGAGCTGTGTGCATGCGCGCATTTGAATAATGTCGGGCTGTAAACGGGTTCGGGCTTTAAAAAAGCTGTCAATCAAAATGTACTTGTCGGGCTCGGGCCGAAACCTGTCGGGCTCGGGTCCTGTCGGGCCTAACTTTTAAGGCCCGATTACAGCTCTACACTGTATTACTAATAAATACTTTAATAATAGATGCAGAAATTACAATGTGTGGTTTCAAATTCAGTGTCACATTTTATTCTGCACTTTTGAAGATGCAACAACAAGGTAAACTGACAGGACAATCGCTGTCATGACAGTACAAATAGTAAACAAAATTCCATACACTCAGAATAAAAAATGTGCTTAGTAAAAAAAGTTTGTGTGCATGCTGTATGGTTGTTGTATGTTTCGTTAAGTTTTAAGCCATTCTTCCTTTGAAGGTCGAGCTGGCTTTTGTATTTGGTGAAAGGTAGTTCTAATGCTTATAGTACCTTAGCCATCTGAATTCTTTCAGCCAGTCTTCTTGAAAATGGTGAATGCGGACTTTTTTCGCCACACCAACCTCTGACTCTGAATCATCATCTGACGGTGAAACTGTAGACTCTGGCACTGGTACACTAGCCACAAGAGGTCGGAAGACCTCAATAGTTCGCTTGCTCATAGCTCAGACGCACGCACATATCAGGTTGTGATGATATTTGTCTCTGTTTCCTTCCCACAGATGTTTACGTGCCCTCAATTATCTCTAGGCCCCTCCCCCTCCACACATTTTAGCCACTTACAGTGGCCATTCCCTATTATTCTCACACGCATTTGGCGCCTCACAGACAGACATCACTCAATGACACGCGAGTGTGTGCTCGCGTCTCATTAGTATGTGTGCGAGTGTGTGTGTGTTTGTGTGTGTGTGTTTGCGTGCGTGTGCAAATCTACTGGTCGCACATGTGCGACTGGATGTAAAATTCAGTCGCACACTCTCAAAATTTGGTCGCAGTCTGGAGCCCTGAATCACAGGAGCATCTTTACTGATGATATGCGCATGAAAATCGCATTCGATTTTTTGCACAGCCCTAACTTATACATACAAATACTGGTGAATCCTTTCCTTTGGAATTAAATACCACATTATCAATGTGTATGAAAACAGTTTAGAATGTCGTAAAAAAAATTTGTGTATTAAAAAAGTTCAGTGTGGTGTATCATCGGTTGGGCTACGGAGCTGAGAGAATGAGCTACTTCAGCAAGAGTCGGCTGTTTCAAAACCTAGTAAGCTGCCTAGATAGTCAGCATTTTTGAGTATCACTAAAAGAGAAAATGTCAGTATTTTATTGAGACTTGAGATTAAATAAACTGCTTAAATATTGTAGATCTTCTAGTATTAATTTTCACGTGCAGTTACACATTGTTGGTTAAAAACAAGAAAGTGGCTGGTAAAAACATTGAGTGGCTGGTAGATTTTGAAATCAAAAAAGTTAATTTCCATCCCTGATACACACTCACACACACAACAGAAGTGTGTGAGCATTCTCTCTCTTTCTCCCTCTCCCTCCCTACCATTAAGTAACCTGTGCATTGTTTTACTTGTTTTTGACACATACGAGTGAACTACAAACTTTCCAGTGATGAAATGTATGTTCACTCGACAAGCTCGCACATCTCCACCGCAGCGCCCTCAAACCATTCAGCAGCCTTTATCAGCTCGCGCATGTAAGCTGTACATGCGTTAATACTGAATGTTTAACATTATATTTATTGCATAGATATCCTGCATAGACAACCTTAATCTAATAACTCCTGCATAGACAACCTTAATCTAATAACTCCATTCTGCTGTGTGGTATTTTGTGCCGTTTTGTATCAGAGAATTTTGATGAGTACAGTTGCTCATTATCGGTATCGTTGCATCCCTAGTATAAATCAAGATATAAAAACATATATATACAGACTGTGATTTTGTGGCTTGTGTTTTATAAAATCTAATCTTTTTAAAATCTAGACAAAACACATATCGTTGGAAAGGTCAGACAGTCACTGTTCCATATTTGGAGACTGGTTTGTAATAGAAGTGATATTGTGACAGAAAATGATTGATTTGTGACAGAAAACTGCATCAGAAAAAATCTGTAGAGTTTGAGTGTCACAGGAATCACAATTGTTGTGATATCAACTTAAAATTTGGAACACCGCTTGGTTAGATATATGATATATGAGATAAATGATTTCAGAGTAATTATTTTTATATAAAATAAAAATGGTAGGCTATACAACATCATCTTTACTGTAAACAAACTTTTATAACTTTTTTTATTCTTTCTTATTTTAAAATATTTTCACATCAATAACCTGCTATGTGTCGTCTTTAAAAAGAGATCAACCTTAGGTCTGTATTCCAAAGCGTTCAGGAGTTACAACCTATTGTAACAAGCATTGATAAATGTGTTCTGTTTTTTAGTGAATTTATTTATTAAATTATTTATTTTCAAAGGGTTGATTTATCCTGTAGGATACAAACATTGAAATCAAATATAATTTTTTTAAAAATGATATTGTATTATGTATGTTCCAAGAAGATGGTTTGCCCTTTTTTAGGGATAAGATAGCATTGTTTGTTTTTATTTTTTATCCCTAATTTTGGGCAGGTTGGTTGTAAATTTCAAGCTGCTCTTGACATCTTGTGTTCTACCGTTATTTTTTTCTTCTAACACTAAAGAGTTGTCGCATAACCAGCAGTTACCTTCTATCAGATGTCACTACATGTTATACACATGCTTTGGAATAATGTCAGTCACTGGCACACAAATAGAAATGTCAGTTTGAAATTTCAATTTCCAGGTAGTCAGAGTCAGGAAAGAAAAACCTGTGATCAGTGATTTTTCAAAAACCAAAAAAACATTCAAACAAATCAAAATAGTATTTTTAATAAGGTGAAGTGAAGGCTCTTATATTTCCCCTGAGTAACTCTGGTCTTTAGTTTTCAGTAAACGGACTCCGTATTTGTTTTCCTTTTGTTGTTGTTTTATTTTGGGAGTAGTTGCATGACTGAGAGGTCAGTCAGATGTTAAATGGTTGGATTCTGTGACAACTTCTAGCTTCTCTGAGGCTTACAAGGGGAACTGACAAGTGAAGGAACAGCGATTCATCTCAAGAAATAAATCCTGGATTAGTTTAGCCAACCTGAACTTTTGTGTCTGTGGGACAAATGTTTTATTTTATTTCTGGCCAACATTAAATTTGGAATATGCAGCGAACTGCATTTCTAGTGTCACAGCATGTTTTCAAACACTCTTTTCAAATGCCTTTTTTTGTGTTTCATTGGTATATAAAAAGTACAGATATGTCTTGACAGGTAAAAGTAGGCATCTTTTTTCCCCCCTCTGGCTTAGCCTGGACAGTAGCCATGCACCAAACTCTCCCTTTTGGGTGTGTGGAGGTGACAGTTGGTTACAGGACATTCTGTCATTGCATTTGGACTGAACATTGGGTGAATATTTTAAGGTCCTGAGACTTGCACAGTATTGCAATCCATTGCTATACAGACCACTATAGCAAAAAATGTTTATAAAAAGCATTACATACCCTAACGTTACATAAAATATTCTAGATTTAAATTATTAATGCTCACTAGTGGGAGCCCAGTTACAAGCCTGCAGTGGTTTTTCAGAGGGGCTGTGAAGTCACTGGTCACAGTATTTCAAAGGGAAACCAGAGATGAGGGAATCACCCCCACCAGTGTGCATTATAAAAATATTTATTCTCATTGCTGTGTAGGTTCATGTGATCCCGCAGGTATTTTCAGACCTGTTACCCAATCTCTGACATGCATAGAAGAGCTATACCCCTATGCTATTTTCTCCCTTGGCCGAGTGTCGAGCAGCATTGCTAACCACAGTACACCATTCTTTCAAACAGTCATTTCCCCTCTACTTGTGGAAGAGACTAGTTCCCTAATTTATTTTAAACCGCACATGTTCCTTTTGTGTGGATTGCAACAGATTTTTTTTTTTTAAGTGGTGTGAGCTTCTGTCTTATCTGCCATGCACATACATAAATATCCATGTTTACTTATGACTGGGTGCTGGCTTTCAAATAAGTGCTATAAATGTTCATAATAAAAGTTCCTGTGGGGTCCATCTGTTGTTTTTGTTGAAAGCGTACTTGCTGAACCCTTGCATCGTTATGTTTATAACCTGATGAATGTTGTAAAAGCTGTTAATGACCTTTAAATCTCCCATGACCTCTAGCTTCAGTCGACACTCTTGTTTGTAATCTTTAAACTGATGTTCACTGTAAAATGTGTATTTATAGATTCATGTCACTGGCTACTAAATAACATCAGTAAAGAGACCCTGACCATTAATGAACAAGCATTCACAAGACTTTAATCTGCACAATTACTGTGCCTTTGAATGACCTTCAAAATAGTTCTATCCATCTATCCATCTTGGAAATATAGTGCACCACTAAAAGACATTTGGACACTTAAGACACAATTAAAAATGTAAGAAAGTGGCCATTTTCCAGTTGTCAAACGTTAGTGAAACATTCATAGCTAATTTGATAAACTACACCTGTGGCTGCTGCGCCCTGTATGAACTTGAACGGAAATGACTCCATGGATCCACTAAAAGAATTACAGTGTTGCTGATTGTTTATAATTAATGGCAAAAATGACTTTATGAAATTAAATTGTGTATGCAGTGAAATTATTACATTTACATACATATTTTGTGGGGCCACTGTATCTTGCTTATCCTTTTCTTTTTAATAAGCTCACTCAGATATGGGTATTACAGAAAAAAAATCAATAAATCTTTTCTTTTAACAGATATCCAGGAATTTTATGAAGTGACCTTATTGGATAATCAGAGATGTGGGGAATCGGTGAAAGTGCCAGATGCAATACCCCCAGTAAACCTGTGGGACTTCTCCAGCATTCAAAGCACAACGGTGACTTCAGACACCCTGCCCAGCCTTAGCACCAGCATAGAGGTAAGTGTGCATTAATTTCTAATCATCTTAATTGGATTACTGAATATAGCTCCTATTTTTTTTGGGGGAATGACTTTGTATGTCATTCAAAGTCTGCAAACACATATCTAGCATCTCACAAACATTTTTTTAAAGACATTTAGAAAATGGCATTCTGCTTGTTTTTCATAAGTCATGCCACAACATGGTAAATTAATTGAGCTAGGAATCAGATTACAAAGTGACAACCAAACATGGGTGACTGTTGATTGACATGTTTATTGGGGATTAATGGCAGTCTCAATCTTCATTTGTAACTGTTCTGAATGGGGAAAGTGCACATGCTTTTACAGTCACACCCTTTATGTAATCATCAGTCAGGCTTTCTGAGAATTTGACATCCTGCTTTGCATGATATCACAGCCATCATTGATACTAAAATTTACTTTAATCCATCTTAAAAGGGTCTGCTGGAAATCGTGTACAGAATGACACTTTCACAGAAATTGTCAGAAAAGACATTCTGTCGTCTTGGATTCAGGGAGAGCAAATTGGTCTCAGTAGCTGTGCGTGACGTGGTTGAAAACAAATACGACGAATGAGTCTTTACGCTCCCTGGCTCTATCTGCAGTCTCTGTGCATGCTGTTTGTGCACTTGAATACTTTAGTAGCACATGTTCTCTTTCCCTGATGCAGAGGAACAGAATACTGTACTTATGCAGAATATCCTGAAAGAAGGACATTTTCAGTTAATTAAATGACCTCTTGAAAGAATACCAAGATAGATAAGTTGGTACAGAATTGTGACTAAACTGAACAAGCAGTAAAAAATATATTTTTTAAATTTAGGAGTGGATGTAAGATGACCTTCAGACTTTTGCTGCTTGATGTTTGTTTAAAGTGTCATGAAAACTATTTCAGCACTGGTCATTTCTCACCACAGTTATGAAAAATGTGGAAAACAGTGGACGTGGTAAGCTGCGAATGGGAGAGGAGAAGACAACAATAATAGTTGACTCTTCCTGTCAGTTTTATTTTGCTTTGAGTTAAGTGTAAAAGGTACTCACAAATGCATAATGCACACAACAAAATGAACAAAATGAAAAAAGTTATCAAGTCATTATGCTCCAATAATTTTAGATCTGTAAATTAGTTGGTAAATGGCAAAAATAAGTTTTTGTTGTTTTTAAGAAACTTTCTAGCCATAAATTTATATTATTAGCCATAAATGTATATTATTTATATTCCATCTTTCAAGTGTCATTCCACCGCAAAATGCTTTGAAAAACATTAATGACAAAATTATCTTTAGATGTATGTCCATTGTTTCGCTAGTAGACAAAATACTGACAGTGAGAAATACACAGGACCAAAAGTGCTCATAGATGACTCCTGTATGACTGAATGTTTGAAATTTTAGTTTACTTGCTGGACAAATAAGCCTTGGAATTCTAAGGTAACTCCAGACATTTTGCAGTTTATATTCTTAATTCTTACTAAAGTTTACTAAACGTTTTTGCCCTACTATGTTGTCGAACATAATTGTGAACAAACTAAATAGTTAAAAAAATAAACTAACATGCTTTTAAGATTGCTTAAATTAATCGCTTGTATTAATGAAATTGATTTTGGATAGTGACTTGACAGACGACTATCTTTCTAGTGCCTTGCAACTGTAAAAAAAAAGCTGTTGTTTTCAGATGAATTATAAAAAAAAAAAACCTCCGGTAAAAATGTAAAACAGCTTTGCAGAACAACCTGTAAATATTTACAGCTTAAAAATGTACAGTGAAATAATTTATAACCTCACTGCTACTAAACTTTGTAGCTTTTTTGATGTTTTGTACCTTTAACGTATACTGACAACCACCATAGGAACACAGTTGGTGAAGGGAAAGCCATGTGAAGAATCAAAGTTCATCACAAGTAGCTTTTAAGTAAATACTAATATAGAAAGAAGGTGCACAGTGTCATTCACACCAATACAAAACAATGTCATATTAAAGCCACGGTCATGCTAGACTTTAAGCACTTTCTACTGACACCACAACAGTCTTAATATGAAGTGTCACTCTTATGTCCTTTTAAAAATCATAATTCAACATTATAATACATCCAAACCGTAAAAATATGCAATCTTTCTATCAAGCTATCAGTCACTTTAGAGTTTTAATTTTCCATTTCTGCAACTTAAATTGATTATGAATTATGTTCCGTTTCTTGCACAGACCAGTCACTTCATAAGACCTTAATATACATCAAATGAGCCATAGGTTTTAATGTTTTATTCCATAATACAAATATACAAATACAAATATGGCCATCTGCTGACTTGCTTTTTATGATTCACTGATAAGAAGAAGCTAAACTAACAAGAAATATTTATTACATTGAAAAATATAAATTATGAAGTGTCTCACAGGGAATTCTTTTAACATTTTTTTCCATTGTAAATTTTAGGATACACTTCTCTTTTTACATCCAAAAGCTGAACATACAACAGTATTTTTCTTTCATCTGATATGAAAACATTCAAAACGCAGTTAGACTTCGATGTGTGAAACATAATGATGTAATATGTATGTTTGTATCTGTTTTTTTAACAATACCACCACCTGCCTGCAGTGTGTTGACATGTACAACATGAACAGCCACTTTTAAATATATTTATAAAAGAACAGAATATTCTTTTTCTAGCAGAGCATCATTGGCTCCACACATTAGCTTAGTCTGAAAAAGGAGCATTACTGATTGACTAATATTCCACTAACAACAGTATAACATTTTCAGAAAAGTGAAGTGAAGTGACATTCAGCCAAGTATGGTGACCCATACTCAGAATTTGTGCTCTGCATTTAACCCATCCGAAATGCACACACACAGAGCAGTGAACACACACACACACTGTGAACACACACCCGGAGCAGTGGGCAGCCATTTATGCTGCGGCGCCCGGGGAGCAGTTGGGGGTTCAATGCCTTGCTCAAGGGCACCTAAGTCGTGGTATTGAAGGTGGAGAGAGAACTGTACATGCACTCCCCCCACCCACAATTCCTGCTGGCCCGAGACTAGAACCCACAACCCTACGATTGGGAGTCCAACCCTCTAACCATTAGGCCACGACTCCCTAATGACCCGTGTCACAAGACAAAATGTATGTTTTCAGAGGGTGAGTTAGTCAGTAAACTGGTCTGATTCTATAAACTGGTACACGTTTATATCACTACAGCTTGGAAATCTGAGCCCTAAAGAGTTGACTTGGAATGGTCTGTCATACCATTAATGCAATAATCACTTATTCAGGTTTATTCTCATCTGTCTTCCACTGTAATTTACAGTACAATCTCCAATATTTTGTTTTATATAAACAAAATATTAGTTGCTGCTTTTTTCAGGCTTTTGAACTTCATACTAGAGGATGGAATATAAGTCATTTTAAATAAACTTGCCTAACTTGCCCCTCTGCTGTGTATTTCAATGTCCTTTTTCTTTTCCCTCTTGTTTCTTTCTGTAAAAAAAAAAATGGCTACCCTCAGGACTCTCCCCTTCTAAATGAAATCCTTCATGTGCTCGCTAAAGCGAAATCTTCAGCCAGTGAGCTGGACCAAGTAAGTATCATACCGGCACGGGTCTGGTGGGTTGGGCATCCCCCATGGCCGCATGTCTGGGCCGCTCATTTCCTCCTACCCTGTTTCCGAAGCCTCGTCGATGGGGTTTACTCCAAGAATAGAGGGACTCGTGTGTCATTGCGCTTCATTCATTTAGGCTCGCTTTATGGGTCTGCCATGGACAAATGTCACAGCATTATCAATGGGAAATGTTTTGGTGGCCAAAAGCTGTGGGTGGCATTTTCACAATTTTGAAATGCAAAATGATATAGCCAATTGAATTCTTAATCTTTAGAATGTGACATTTCTTTCTAAAATATAATCAGCCGGATACAGCTGATAACTTTTTATAATTTGTGGGATTGGATTTAAATTTTTTTTTTATATAATTGTGAAAATGCCAGTTTGGTGTTTTGGTTTCAAAATCTCCTGTTACCAATGTGTTTTTAAATCTCTTATCCAAGGGCTGTGTTTTTTATACCAAAACTTTTGCCTTATGTGTAGAATGATTATACCTTGATGTTTATACCGTGTCTATTTCACTACTAACCCAAACTGTGATTACACATTTCTAATAATTAACATTGCAAAGTTTTTAATATTTTTTTAACTGTACTTTTTTATATTCAACAACATAAAGTAATTGCAAAAAAAAAGTAGTAAACGCTAATATAGCTTAGCTTTTTCCAAGTATGTTTACAAACGCACAAGGAATTTGTCTATGGTGAAGGGAGATTCTATGTATACAGAATTTAAGCGATTATATTAAATAAAATCTAGCCGTAATAAAAAAATAAGGAAGACAATAAAAAGTAATGGAATGGTAATTGCAAATGAAAATGGAAATACAATATTTTTATGGTCTCTCATGTACTCCATCTAAGTTCACTTTCATGTTCCAATGTTGAAATTGTGGAAAGGTTCATTATGGGAAAACCCAGGTCACAGGAGATTGTTGGCCATCACCCAATAATTATGCACAGCATGGAGGAGTATTAGACTTTACCATGAATTTATTTATTTTAACTCCTAAAGCTCTGCTAGTTTCTCCTGTCTTAACAGAAGAATAATTAGCTTGTGGTGTTATTGGTTTATTGACTGCTGTATCTCCAATGTTTACTAGGCATTGTAATTAGGTTTTTGATGACATGTAATTGTTTATTACGAAGCTAGACAAGTGATCTTTTATAATAGACCAGTGAGCTTGACTAAAGATGGCTAAACTGCTTGAAAATTACATCCATATCATAACTTAAACTTCATATATATATATATAATTGACAAATAAGTGCTATTTATGTATTATAAACATGAAATATATCATCACTCATCAATCATGCCACAGGTTTGTATGTTGGTTGGGCAATGTGTTCTAGAAACAATCACGTCAAGGGCTGGGTGTGTGGCTTGAGTATTCTGAAAGGAGTATTCGGTCTCTGCAGCACAAAAAGTCATTTTCCAATTTAAGGCATTTTCAAACTGACAACACATCGACAGGCAAGACAAAGCAGGTTACTTAAAGCACAAAATAAACATGAATGAACATCAGAATGTATTTTTTTTCAACTGCAGAAAGACATCAATACACATTTGCCAAGTTTAAGTCCACAAAAGTTAATCTACTCTTCTGTCTGAATTGTTTGTTGGGCATGATGGCGGACTCGGCATTATGATTGGTCAGATTGCCTATCATTCAAGATCTTTGCAAATGGTTAATTGTCTGGGCGATTCCTGGAGAAGCAATAATGTAATAACAATATTTATTACAATAATGTAATAACAAGAATGTAAATGGATTGTGGTAAACTACCAGATGTTTTTGCTAAATTTGTGCTAAAAAATGCTCCAAACAATCAACTTTTGCTCACAATCAAGCATTAGCTAAAATTCACTGTTCTGTTTGGTACAGAAGAGGATTAGGGCCAAACATTTCGAGATTAAAGTCGTAAATAAAAGAACAAAAAAAATAATAATAATTTCAAGAAAAAGCCAAGATAAAATGTTGCGATTAAAATCATTAAATTTAGAGGAAATTTTTAAAAATAATTTACACGTTTGTGTAATGTTCATTGCATCTCATTGGACAGTCTTATTTAGCATCTGCAGTGGGGTGGGTTGAAGCGTGTTGTACTGGGGAGTAACTTGTGATACGATTGACTGGGTTCAAATCCTTTTTTCAGAACTTGCAATTCTTCCTTTTCTCATCTTGTCACATCAGAAAATTGGAAATCAGTTACTAAACGAATATTTAGGTAGGTTTAATGTTACCACAGTAAATCCGTTCTATATATTCATTTGTGGATTGAAAAGTATTCTAACTGCATAGTTTGTCACACAATGTTTCTCCTGTTTTCCACATCAGTGTTGTTGAGAATGGCAGTGCGGTTTCATCTGCCTTTAAAGTAGTTTAAATCACTTTGACATCTGTGGTTTGTATAAGAGAGCTCAGCTCCAAACTTATCACAGCACTGTTCAGTGGCTGCCTAATGAGACCAGTGAGTAAATGCATTTGTTCTGCGCTCACGCTGCGCTGTCTTTATGCAGAGCTAATAATGATCCATGCAGGTAGGGGTGGGCGATATGGTAAAAAATATAATATCACAATTTTTTTTATATCACGATTTTATCACAATTCTTTTTCATGTTGGTTTTACTATTTTGAAAGTTGTCTGAGCATTACAGCCAAACTAATTTCCCTATTATAAAGACAAAGCCTTTCAAGGTAAGAAAAAAAGAATGGCACATATTTAGGCCAAAGAGGGTGAAGATAATTATTTTATAATAACAAAGATAAAAGCATGACAAAGATACACATTACAACTACACATAATATACAAATAAAACCAACAGTGCTTTATTTTCAGGTACAATAGGTGTATTTAGAAATTGAAATTTAATGAACAAATACAAAAATAAAACACTATATAACTAGGGATGCACGATCATGATTTTTCATGATTCCGATACCGATTTTTTGCAAATAAACTGGCTGATTCCGATACAGATTTTCGTTTTTTTCTTTAAGCAACAAACAAGAAAGAAGGAAAGTGTGCATAAACGAGATGTGTATTTGGTATTTAATAGGCCAAACTTTTGTCCATTGAAAACAATAACCGTAACCATCTGAAATTAAAAGCAGTAACTGCACAGCAAGTAGCCTACATTCAATACACACATAGATGGTACAGACATCAGCATTTAGCTTTTGTTTTTGAATTGGGTTGAAATTACATAGAACTGGCCTTAAATGAAAAGATTAACTGTAACCATGTGAAATTAAAGGCAACAACTGTATAGTTCTACAATCCAAACAACACAATCAACACACATTCAATTAGATGTTTATTAATCAGCATTCAGTATTTTAGTTTTTAAATTTGGTTTAAAAAAAAAAAAAGGTCTTTACCAGTGAGACTAAATAAAAGTATGCTATATAAATAACTTATTCCAAAATGTTAAAATCAAATAATGTTGGTGCGAATAAAACAAAGATGTAAAGTGGTTTCATCCAATTAAAAAAATAATAATTAGGATAGGCTAATTATTCACATCTTTTTTTTACTTGAGCCAATGAAAAATAAATTACTATTGACTCAACTTAAAAATATAGATGTGAATCATTACCATCCATCCATCCATCATCTTCCGCTTATCCGGGGCCGGGTCGCGGGGGCAACAGTCTAAGCAGAGACGCCCAGACTTCCCTCTCTCTAGCCACTTCCTCCAGCTCTTCCGGGGGGACCCAGAGGCGTTCCCAGTCCAGCCGGGAGACATAGTCCCTCCAGCGTGTCCTAGGTCTTCCCCGGGGCCTCCTCCCGGTGAGACGTGCCTGGAACACCTCCCTGGGAAGGCGTCCAGGAGGCATCCGAAATAGATGCCCGAGCCACCTCAGCTGGCTCCTCTCGATGTGGAGGAGCAACGGCTCTACTCTGAGCTCCTCCCGAGTGACCGAGCTTCTCACCCTATCTCTAAGGGAGCGCCCAGCCACCCGACGGAGAAAGCTCATTTCGGCCGCCTGTATCCGGGATCTTGTCCTTTCGGTCATGACCCACAGCTCATGACCATAGGTGAGAGTAGGAACGTAGATTGACCGGTAAATCGAGAGCTTTGCCTTACAGCTCAGCTCCTTCTTCACCACGACAGACCGGTACAGCGACCGCATTACTGCAGAAGCTGCACCGATCCGTCTGTCAATCTCACGTTCCATCCTTCCCTCACTCGTGAACAAGACTCCAAGATACCTGAACTCCTCCACTTGAGGCAGGAACTCTCCACCAACCTGAAGTGGGCAATCCACCCTTTTCCGACTGAGAACCATGGCCTCGGACTTGGAGGTGCTGATTCTCATCCCAGCCGATTCACACTCGGCTGCAAACCGTCCCAATGCACACTGAAGGTCCTGGTCTGAGGATGCCAACACGACAACATCATCCGCAAAAAGCAGCGACGAAATCGTATGGTCCCCAAACCGGACACTCTCCGGCCCTTGGCTGCGCCTAGAAATTCTGTCCATAAAAATTATGAACAGAACCGGTGACAAAGGGCAGCCCTGCCGGAGTCCAACATGCACCGGGAACAGGTCTGACTTACTGCCGGCAATGCGAACCAAGCTCTTGCTCCGGTCGTACAGGGACCGAACAGCCCTAAGTAGGGAGCCGCCGACCCCATACTCCCGGAGCACCCTCCACAGGATGTCGCGAGGAACACGGTCGAATGCCTTCTCCAAGTCCACAAAACACATGTGGACTGGTTGGGCAAACTCCCATGAACCCTCCAGCACCCTGGAAAGGGTATAGAGCTGGTCCAGTGTTCCACGACCGGGACGAAAACCACACTGTTCCTCCTGGATCCGAGGTTCCACTATCGGCCGAATTCTCCTCTCCAGTACCCTGGCATAGACTTTTCCAGGGAGGCTGAGAAGTGTGATCCCCCTATAGTTGGAACACACTCTCCGGTCCCCCTTCTTGAAAAGAGGGACCACCACCCCGGTCTGCCAGTCCAGAGGTACTGTCCCCAACCGCCATGCGATGTTGCAGAGGCGTGCCAGCCAAGACAGCCCCACAACATCCAGAGACTTGAGGTACTCGGGGCGGATCTCGTCCACCCCCGGTGCCTTGCCACCGAGGAGCTTTTTAACTACCTCGATGACTTCAGCCCGGGTGATGGACGAGTGCCCCCCCGAGTCCCCAGCCACTGCTTCCTCAACGGAACACAAGTCGGTGGGATTGAGAAGATCCTCGAAGTATTCCTTCCACCGCCCGACGATATCCCCAGTTGAGGTCAACAGGTGCCCATCTCTACTGTAAACAGTGTTGGTAGGGCACTGCTTCCCCCTCCTGAGGCGTCGAACAGTTTGCCAGAATCTCTTCGAGGCCAACCGATAGTCCTTCTCCATGGCCTCACCGAACTCCTCCCAGGCCCGAGTTTTTGCCTCCACGACTACCCGGGCTGCAGTCCGCTTGGCCTGCCGGTACCTGTCAGCTGCCTCCGGAGTCCCACAAGCCATCCAGGCCCGATAGGACTCCTTCTTCAGCTTGACAGCATCCCTTACTTCCGGTGTCCACCACCGGGTTCGGGGATTGCCGCCTCGACAGGCACCGGAGACCTTACGGCCACAGCTCCGAGCAGCCGCAGCGACAATGGAGGTGGAGAACATGGTCCACTCGGACTCAATATCTCCAGACTCCCTCGGGATCCGGTCGAAGCTCTGCCGGAGGTGGGAGTTGAAGATCTCTCTGATAGGGGGCTCGGCCAAACGTTCCCAACAGACCCTCACAGTACGTTTGGGGCTGCCGAGTCTGTCCAGCTTCCTCCCCCGCCATCGGATCCAACTCACCACCAGGTGGTGATCAGTTGACAGCTCCGCCCCTCTCTTCACCCGAGTGTCCAAGACATATGGCCGAAGGTCTGATGACACGACCACAAAGTCGATCATCGACCTCCGGCCAAGGGTGTCCTGGTGCCACGTGCACTGGTGGACACCCTTATGCTTGAACATGGTGTTCGTTATGGACAAACCGTGGTTAGCACAGAAATCCAATAACAGAACACCGCTCGGATTCAGGTCAGGGGGGCCGTTCCTCCCAATCACGCCCCTCCAGGTGTCACTGTCACTGCCCACGTGAGCGTTGAAGTCCCCCAGTAGAACGACGGAGTCTCCAGTCGGAGCACTTTCCAGCACCCCTCCCAGAGACTCCAAGAAGGCCGGGTAGTCCGCACTGCCGTTCGGCCCATAGGCACAAACGACAGTGAGAGACCTATCCCCGACTCGAAGGCGCAGGGAAGCGACCCTCTCGTTCACCGGGGTAAACTCCAACACATGGCGGCTGAGCTGGGGGGCTATTAGCAAACCCACTCCAGCCCTCCGCCTCTCACCATGGGCAACTCCAGAGTGGTAGAGAGTCCAGCCTCTCTCAAGAAGTGTGGTTCCAGAGCCCAAGCTGTGCGTTGAGGTGAGCCCGACTATCTCTAGTCGGTACCTCTCTACCTCCCGCACAAGCTCAGGCTCCTTCCCCGCCAAAGAGGTGACATTCCACGTCCCTAAAGCCAGATTCCGTGTCCAGAGATCGGGTCGTCGGGGGTCTCGCCTTCGACTGTTGCCCGATCCTCTATGCACCGGCCCCTTACGCTCCCTCCTGCAGGTGGTGAGCCCACAGGAGGGCGGCCCCACGTCACTCCTTCGGGCTAAGCCCGGCCGGACCCCATGGGGGAAGGCCCGGCCACCAGGCGCTCGCATACGGGCCCCAACCCCGGGCCTGGCTCCAGGGTGGGGCCCCGGCTGCGCCATGCCGGGCGACGTCACGGTCCTTGATTTTAATTTTGCCATAAGGGGTTTTATGAACTGTTCTTAGTCTGGCCCGTCACCAAAGACCTGTTTGCCTTGGGAGACCCTACCAGGAGCATATAGCCCCAGACAACATAGCTCCCAGGATCATTCGGGTACTCAAACCTCTCCACCACGATAAGGTGACAGTTCAAGGAGAGGATCATTAGAGAATCATTACCATAATTTTTTTAATTGGATGAATTAAACACTTTTTTCAGTGTGCCACAGCAGGTGATTTTTAAATCAAATTCAGTCGATATAATTTTAAGGTAAAATAAAAAGAATAGTTTTATAAAGAACTGACGTTTACTTCTGCCTTTTCTAACGTGTATGCAAGTTCTACTTTACGTTCCTCACGGACGATTGCCATGCACAAACAAAATCAAAACACAAAATAAATCCCAGGCCTGGTTCTCTCTCGTCCTTCACTGTCGTCGCTCCTGTTTTATATCCTTCCATCTCCTCCGTGGGACACGAGACCGGTGAGTGTCGCAGGTGTCGTTCATTTCCAATCACTCCACCGGCCTCGCTCCATTCCCACGGCTCTCGGTCCCGCCCCAGTTTCCACAAAGTGTAAATAGTAGTTATTTAGATGCTGTTTATACTTAAAAATAGTGGCAGATACTATTTGCACCTCAGTATTGTTATACATTAACAGGATGCAATAATAACATTTTAATATTCCACAAATTTACTGATTTATGGAAGAGGATTAGGGCCACACACCTAATCCTCTTCCATAAATTGGTAAATTTGTTTGTCGTTCATCCTATTTAAAATCCTATTTAAAGTTTTCTGAGTCAGAATTTCAGGTCACATTTTCTTTATATTAATGCATGTTACAATGTCAGTTAAATAGCAGTAATAAATATAAAGCTTACACAGCAAAATAGTGTAAAGTAAGATACACCAGTGCAATTAAGTGCTTCTGTATGTACATATGTTGTTGATATAAAAAAAGTATAATACACCTACAGTACTAATGTTATAAATAACCTAATATCGCATTTTAAACCAGATTTAAAGCTGAGATTAGATTTTAAATCAGATTTAAATCAACTGTGAGAGGTTTAATAAAAATATTATGTTTTTTTTTTTTTTTTTTTTTTTTTTTTTTTGTTTCTCACAAGAACATTGGTTGTGTTCTGCACTGTTCATTTACCGTATTTTTCGGACTATAAGTTGCATCAGTCCAAAAAAAAAACGTCGCATTTATTCAGAACCAAGAACTGGAGAGAAAACATTACCATCTAACATTACCAGCCGCGAGAGAGTGCTCTATGCTGCTCAGTGCTCCTGTAGCATACCACTGAAAACAACTGAAAACTGTTAACTGAAATATTAACTTAATTTATTTAACAAAATCCAAGACCAAGAACAGACATTGGTAATCTGGAAAGGCAAGTTATTCAGCTAACGGTACACAATAGTACACAGGCATGCCCGGTATGTTAACATAACACATTACCAGTTAGCTACACAATAGCATAAAGAACATACCCGGGAGGCTGAATAGGCTAAAATTAACATAAGCCAGCGAGTCCAACAGTTACTGGTAACGTTAAGCAAGTTCACTAAGCTCCCGCGATCTTATTCCACTTCATTAAATCACTGGATTTTCAGTGGTAGGCTACAGGAGCACTGAGCATCATATAGCACCCTCTCGCAGCTATAGATGGTAATGTTTTCTCTTGGTTCATTTCTCTGGATTCATGTCAAATTAATTTTGATAAGTCGCACCTGACTATAAGTCGCAGGACCAGCCAAACTATGAAAAAAAAGTGTGATTTATAGTCAGGAAAATACGGTATTTTTAAGGTCATCAACTATTATAAAACACCTGTAAGGCAAAATTTTCACAATATAGCTAATGTTTTTAAACTATATATCATTTACACATTTCATTTGTCTGACCTTATCTTTAATTGCAATCGCTGGAAAAGATTATAAAAAAAAGTTAAATGTTTCAATGTCTTTATAGAATTTAGGAATGCATTTTCCCCAGTTTAATAGAAATCCCAAAGATGTGTAGCATTATTTTTTATTCTCATGTCCCAGGCATAAAAAAATGGTTGCAATAATCAGAAAACAAGAAAGAAAATAATAATGCATGGCCTCTTTGGGCTTCCGGCTTGTTGATTTGGTTTGTAAAAAAAAAAAAAAAAGGACTCCTGTCCATGGGCCTCATTTATAACCGTTGTGTACGCACATAACCAGCCCTGGAAGAAGCGTACACCACTTCCTGCACAAAAGGTGGAATTTATAAAAACAATCTTGATGGGAAAATCTGCACACAAATTATGACCCATGTGTACAAACTAGGGATGTCAACGATTAATCGATGATCGATTAATTGTCGATAAGAGATGCAATCGATTAAGGCTATCGATGGTCGGTTAACCGATTCAATGTTGGGCTGCGTGCGGCTCATGCGCACTCAACACGTGCGAGCGGCTGTGAGTGACGGTGACGATATATAAAAGCATAATCATTCATTCACAATGTACAAATTAAGCTTTTAATGTGATTTAAACTTTAAAGTACATTAAAATAGAAACAACATAAAAGTTCTTCAACATTAAATGCAATAGAAATGTAGTTACTAATCATTTCATCAGATAACTGTTTTATATCGTGCGCTTTGCAGGGCTGCGGGACACAGTGACAGGACAGGTAGTCTATTCATTCCTACAACTTGTTAATTCATTCCTACGAATTATTAATGTGGCAATTGTCCATGTTTCATTAATTTTGTTCCCTAAATAACCCATGATTTAAGTGAAATAAGGGAACAAATTAATAAATCGAACGAATTCTTAATTCATGAAATCTTTAATTTCCCTTCCCATGTTTACCACAGTAAGAGATGCGAAAACAGTTATTAAAAGCGAAAGATAATAAAATAAACCTGGGAAATTAGAGGGTTAGACTATGAAGATTTAGGAAAAGAAACAATGCCTAAATATACTGAATTTGTGGAAATTCGTGACCCAACCGGCAAACCAGAACAAAGCCGCGTAAATGAAGACTATGGGGTCCAAAAGCATGGTCGCCATCTAACATTTTCCAGTTAACCTATTATTCCTCTAATAAACAAAGCTTTTATACCACACTTGTCATAATCAGATCTTATCATTTCTAAATAAATAATTAAATAAATAACCTATTAAACAGCGATTAATAGGCGCTGTGACCGACACATTCCTGGAGCATTCACTGCTGTCACTAAACGGTGACGCCGAGCATCGTTCACAAGTTTCTGCATGGACCTGACTAGGGCACAGGTTCTAAGCCCTGGGACAAAATGGGATGCTTTAAGGAAAATTTATAGCCTACTAAGTAATAGGCCCAACATAAAAATAACAATTTGTTTTCATGTTTTTTTTTTTTTTTTTTTTTTAAATAGGCTATGCGAAATATATCCGACTTAAATAGGCTAATTAAGATTAACGGTTTTAAAACAGAAGTGTGGGCGCTCCATAAGTTCACAAAAAAAAAAAAAAAAAAGGATGACAACGCATTCTGTTTGTTTGCTTTATTTTAAAAGAGCACAAATCTTCTGTTTTTATTGTGAGTGTGCACAAATGAAAGTAAACACTTTTGCGGAAAATATATATATTTTTTTTAATGTCTCAGCTGTTTCGATCGCCCCGGAGCCTGCTGCACACGTATATTCTAGCGATTCAAACTTACATCGCAGTCTGTTCATTATCAAAATAAAATGTCAACTAAACATTAAAAGGTTACACTGGTCAGTTTAAATAGACCGTAGTATACCGGTCCACTCTGCTGTTATGCCAAGGACGTTTTTGCTCCTATGAAGAGGATCATCTTTTCCGTCTATATGCGAATGCGTGTTAAGTACAAGCCTAGTTTACATTATAAATAATAGTTTAACATTCAAATACATTGCGAATATGGAAACATTTCGATTTGTGCCGAATGAGACATGAGCAATAACCTCCAAATAAATCTAGCCAAAGCCGCGCTCGCTCATCCTCGTGTGCACGCATGCACTGTCACGATCTAATGCGCTGTATGCCGGATTTTTAAAAATCTGACATTTTCTAGGACAGAATCCAGCAGGATCAAATTAATGTGAGCAACTGTGTTTTGGTGCAGCAGCGCCGATGTAGTTCACTTAATGTGCAGCGCAGTCACACGCGCTCCACATTTCGGATAATTTTATACAATAATGTCAGTTGAAAACATTGCAATTGTGCTTTAAAATACAACAACGAGCACCACAAAACCATTTAAAGAGGCGCGTTCAGCGTTCTCCGTGCGGGATTGGAAACTGTCAACAAAGTAAAATGACCTCAAAAGTATGGCGCGCTCTCTTCATTTTATCAAATGATCATAATCGCATCTATTCATTTTATAATCCTGCTACTAGCATTTTATTCAGACTAAAACCTCTTTAATTCAAGTGAGAAAGCGTTTTGTGTGTGTGTGTGGCTTTTGCACATTCTGTCATACCGCTGACTGCGTGCCTGCAATAGACGCATTTTGCAGTATTATGGTTAACGATTAATCGATTAATTGATCGTTAATTTAAACGACGATCGATCATGGAAATAATCGAAATTTGACATCCCTAGTACAAACCAAGGTGTTGTACGCTCCATATATGGTGATTTTGGGGAGGAGGCGGGGTGGAGAACCTGACTTCGATTTATAAAGGAATTTTCGCGCAGGTTCTGGTCTATGCAAGGTATTTTAAATCTGAAAACTTTTGTGTGTATGCAAAGTTAGCTTTTGAGCATACGTACATGTGGCGAGTGGGGCGGCTTTCGGCCCCGCCCCACTCGCCACAGTACACTTATAGGATGAAATCTACAGAGTTTTATAAATGAGGTCCCAGGTTTGAAAAAGACCAATACTTGGGAAACCCTTTTTATTCCACAGAGACCTATAATTGGGTACATGGGCCTGGTTTGAATGTTGTGTTTGCAAAAAGCACTTGACAATTTCTACATATCAGTGCACCTTCTAAAGGCACAAAGCTAATTCAATCTCATTATGAGTTTGAAAGAAGTGTTTGCAAACAGCAATTGAAAATTTCTACATATTAGTGCACCTTCTAAATGCGCAAAGCTAATACAATCTCATTATGAGTTTGACTGTTGTGTTTGCAAACAGCAATTGAAAATTTCTACATAGTGCACCTTCTAAATGCACAAAGCTAATTCAGTCTCATTATGAGCAACAAAGCTAAGTGCCTTGTGTGTTGATGCAACACTTGCATAGTTGTTAGACATCTTATTCTTATAATCGGTATGATTTGTTATAATATAATTTTTTATTATACTGTTTGCAAATACAACATGTGCTTTTCACATTTCTGAATCTCAATATTGTATATTTAATCCAGAGACACTGATGTTACTTTGGAGGTTAAAAAGTTAAAAAAATATTAAGACTAAGATTCCGACGCATGAGTATATAGCCCCTTTCACACTGCCATTCCGGCAAATACAGGAGTAAAGTGTTCCTGTAATTGTTCCCTGGTCGCTAGATTTGGCACTTTCACACTGCCAGTGATGACCCGGTATATGTGCGTGCTTTCACACACAACCCTTGAAGATCCCGTAACGACACGTGACATCAGCGCGTGACGTGTAATGTACGAGTCGACAACGCTTGGCACGTTATACTTTAACTGAAGCAAGCAAACGATCTCGGCGTCAGCGCGGAAAGTGAGGAACTAACTGATCTCTGCTTCATTACAGTTTGCACATATGTTTTCGTCGCGAATGTTGATCTTCCTTCAAAACAGCCGGTAAAAAAGTCGCGCGATAACGCGTGTCATCACTTCGATACGGAATTAGATCTGGCTTTTGTTCACACAGCGCTCGTTCCGGATCGATTACCGCAATGTTACTATGTCCCCGACCCGGGTTCGATTCGGTAATCAATTCCGGGACGTGGTTGCTTTCACACAGAAGGCGACCAGGCAATGTTACGGGAATATTGCGGGTCCGACGTGCAGTGTGAAAGGGGCTTATGACTTGGTAAAGTCAGCATTCATCTTGCAAGTCAGAAGAAATGTGGGCTATTTCTGAGTAATTTGCCCCCCGCCCAGCCAAGTTCCTGCTTGAACATGAACACCAACACTAGCACTATTTTGTTAAAATTATTTCCCATTGTTCTTTTAGTTTATTTTGATCCAAAATCTTTTGTGAAACTGCAGCATGTACTAGTACGGACGCCGCTTCTGAAGGGAAGGACTAGTTATCACTGTGCGTATCAAATATTTCTTCTTACACTGCATTTCAGGACAATCTACTGTATGAGCTATATTAAGGCTGCTTTTACACAGTCGGCTCAGTGTTAAAATGTGTGTGAGGTGACTAATGGTGGGGCTGCATCTGTTGGGGACATGCTTGAAATCTGCCAAAACACTTTCTCTGTGGGGTGTCTGGATATCTCTCCTGTATGCTCCTGTATCCTGTAGAGTTGTCACTTTTGAATTCTGCACTTGTAAGTCTTTACAGGATGTGAAACACTCTGTTGTGAATGAAATATTGCAGTGTAATTTTATATGTTCATGAATTTGTTATTTACACTAGCATGATAAAGTTCAGGAAAATTCCTTAAGTTTTTATTAACCTGAAAATCTGTGGTGTAGCAAGACTCCTCAATGCCCCCCAAAACCCCTCATTCCAACAGGCCCACACATGTCTACTTCACTATGTGGATATATTTGCGTAATGCCGCCCAAATGTTCACACAAAGAAAGAAGGCATGGTTTCAGTAACCGCAGTTAGTGTTGAAGCAGCCATGTCTAGGAGATGCTGTGTGTATCTAGGTGAAAGCAAAATCACTTTATTTGGCCTTCCGAAAGTAGCTGCATTTAGGAATCTTTAAGATTACTTACAACAGAACTCAAATGCAGAGTTTTGCGCGTTGTGTGTGTGTGTGTGAGAGAGAGAGAGACAGTCAAACAGTGGAGACTGCTGTCTTAACCGTCTGTGGCTTGTGTACTGCAAACACATCAACTGTCTGTTGCTCTGTTCCCCTTTCAGGCTTGAATTGATGAAACTAAGGTCATTTAAAACTAATAAAACTAAGGTCATTTATTTTGAAAGTTGAAGCTTATTCCATGATTATGGAAAAGGGTGTTACATTTCAGATGAGTGCTTGTGGTGATTGGCCAGTCACAATGCAATGGGGCAGTTGGCCAATCAGAGCAGACTACTCTTGTCGGAAAGAGGGACTTTGTAGAAAACTATGCGTTTAAGAGAGGCAGGGCATAGAGGACCTACAGTAATGTACAGTATTTTAAATATAATGTGTTTTTTTAACATTGCAGCATGTCAACATATTCTGTTAAACCAAATACACAAAATAATGATCTTTAAAAAAGCATCATATGACCCCTTTAACCTTACGCAAAATAACATGATTTATCATTGTAATTTTGACTTTATTCTTATATTATGATGTTAATTTATTCAACGTGGCACTTAAATGCTGCCATATAGGCTATTTGTACAGTCATGGTCAGAAATATCAGCATCATTGGTAAATATGATTAAAGAAGGCTGTGTAAAGTATTCCGCACTGTTAATCCTTTTGATTTTTTAATCTAACCTTTCATTGGATAATAAGAATTTAAAATGGGGGGAAATATTATTATGAAATTAATGTTTTAAATATATTTTTTCATTTTATCCGGTTCACGAACGAATCACTCAGTGTAACTAGATCTTCTTCTTCAACCAGTTCACCAAATCGAACTGAAACGTTTGAAACGTTTATTATTATCTCCAATAATCAACAAATGACTTAACCGGTTAACTTTTTTAATGTGGCTGACACTCCCTCTGAGCAGGGCCGTGCAGAGTCCTTTGGAGGGGCAGCTGCTCAAAGTATAAAAGGGGCACATGGAACAAGGCTTTAAATGGCGCTGTTCAAAATATCAATACAGCAATATATTGTGAAGCATTCTTTGCTGATTCGCGTATCAAAATTGAGTTTAAGTTCATTGTTGTGAGGTGGTTTTGCTCAAGACAGACGACAGAAAGTGCATTAGAGAGCATTTGTTTTCCTTCTTTTTACAAATTCACAAGGTTTTGTTGATATTGTGAATGCAAACACATAAAAAAAAAGGATTTACACTTGCTGTTGTAAACAGCCCCCTGTGGCAGTGTAAATACGCAGAGTTACCCTTATTAACACTGTTGAGTGTTAATAGTCACATCCGGGACATTTACTGGTGTGCATCTGAAACAGCCTTTTTTTTTTTGCTTGTGATGCGGCAAATATGAGGATGGAAAACGGCGAAAGAAAGTGTATAATCTTACTCATAAAATGTGTTTTTTAATATCATATCGTTTTATAATGATATTTTTTTGCTGTGTGCGCATAAACTTTTCTCAATTTCATTTTCTTTCACTCGCGATGCGGAACAGACGAGGACGTCTATTATTTTCTGTAAGGGCATTCTGAAAGTAAGTTAAGTGATTTTATCTCATTTAAAATATGTGTTTAATGACATTATATTGATTTATAGCGATATTTATGTGCTGTTCTCTCCACAACTTTTTCTCAAGAAGGATATTTTCTTCCTCTCATGATGGGGAGAAGAACCATAAGTAAGTGTTTTACCTCGTTTACATGTATTTTATAAGATGATTTTACTTTATGATGATATTTAAATGCTGTGCGCGCCTAAACGAGCCTAACCGTCTCCCACAGATTTAAACTGCAGTGCAGCACAGACACGGGTTAACGTTAACTAACTTAGAGAGGGGAGAGACCAGAGGTAAGCGTTTTATCTCATTTAAAATATCTATTTTATAACATATTGATTTATAGCGACATTAATATGTTGTGCGCTCCTACACTTTCCTCAGAGAGATAACGTTAGATTCTTTTACTCGAAGCGGAACAGATGGGGAAGTTGGTTTTAACAAGGAAAACACAGAAAGTAAGTGTTTTACTTCATTTAATGCATGTATTTCATTAAATAATATTATTTAATATTGATATTTGTATGCTGCGCATGCCTTGATGTGTCAATATATTGGATTTGTGTGATTTTTATTTATTTTTTTCACACACACACATATATAATGTATGTGTTTGTTTCATATGTCATATATTAATATATTTTCATATATATTAATTTGTATATATTTGAAAATAACTTTTCAATATACTCAAACTCTCTATACTTCATTGTTCACCATTCAAAGTGAATTTGTGCCCTCACAAGACTTGGAGTATGACACATGGGTAGCATGAACTACTAGGGGTGTAACAATATATCGTGTTACAATATATCGCAATACAAAAATGCAACAATATGTATCGTGGATAGTGACAATTTGTATCGTGGATAGTTCACTCAAAATAAAAATGTAAATTTAAATTGAAGTTAAAAATTGAAGTTTTCAGAGTCAGTACTACATTAAACTACAATATATTATGTTGAATATAATGTATAATAATGGGGGAATATTAGTGGGTCCTGATAATGCTTATGTTATAAGTCTTATGTTACCAGTAAAAAGTGGCCTACATTATTTTAAATATAACCAGCCAGTGACAGAGTGCAAGCATATTAGTCTAAAATAATTCTGTATTTTCAGGTTCAGAATCATGAATATTTATTCTGGTGCCCAATTGTCCAAGCCTATTCATTTACACCCACAATGTTATATCAAATTCAGCATTTAATCAACATTACATTTTTTCTTAACCTTTTATTATATGTCTTGGAGTATTGCAATAATATCGTATCGTGAGTTCAGTATCGTGATATGTATAGAATCGTGAAATTAGGGTATCGTTACACCCCTATGAACTTCAGATCAGATATGATTTTTTGGTATGCTTGTACTGTCATTTATTTATCTATAAGGTTTGGTTAGAAACATACTGAAGTTTTTCATATTATTTAACAAATATTCTGACTAGATTGTTGGTCTCTGTGAATGACTGTGTGTTCATGAAACACTATTAGTTCAGTTCACTCTGAATTGCACACAATAAAAAAATCATTAAAAGATTAATTAAAATGTGACTCTGGACTGGAGCTTCGGTTGTCATGACGGTCAAAATGACAGCTGACAGATGATGAACGTGATCACTTCCTGTTGCAATGAGCGCAACAGATATAATTACCTCAGAGAAAAAAGTACTGTATATAGATTGTATTTTATTTTGTGTTTTTATTCATCTTGATTGTTCACAACTTTTGTGCTTTTCCTAGTTGAGTTGGATTGAATTGCTTTGCTAATAGAGTGTCATGAACGCACACTCATGCACAGAGATCAACAGTCAGGTAAATAAATTATGACATTTTTATCTTTTGGGGCGAAATAACCCTTAAAACAAATTGTTCACCTGAATTGTTATGAACTTATACTCATGCGGATCCACAGACACCTTGTAAGACATATATGTCATACAGGATTGGAACCATTGGAAGATAAAAAAAAAAAAATGATGACAGAATTTTTGGGTAAATGTTTTGATTAAATTATTATTGCATTGTAATTGATACTTGTCCCTGATATTTCACTTGTTAATAATAGCTTGATAAATGGATGTGAAATTATCCTGCACTCCCCCCCCCCCATTTTACAGGAGCACTTTTGTGATGCTGCAAGTAGGAGTGGATTTCTTGCTTAGCTGGAAAATGCAGAGAACAATGTCTTGTCGTCCCTGGAAAAAAGAAAGAGACTACTTTCTCCAAGAAGGTCCAAACGCCATTGGCACAGACTTTTTTCAGTGATCAGTAACATACATTCTGCCAGGGCCGTCCTTATGGGGGTGTAATTGGTGCAGTCTCACCGGACTCCACACTTGAGGGGTAAATGGACTGAATGATCCCCCCGCCTGGGAACACTCCCTACTTTGCACCAAGCCACACATCAGATAAGTACGGCCCGGCATTCATGGTTGATGGTAATGAATGAGATGCTGTGTTTTAAGCAGATAAATCTAAGCACTATCCACCTTTTTCCTCAATGCGGAAGTAAGCCTATGGGTGAGACTTCGGTTTCATTAGCCGCTATAACGAGGTGAATAACAACGTGCAGTAAATGGTAAAACTGTTTGCAGTACAAACAAGTGTGTTCTTAATATAGATAACATAACAAATGAGCCCAGAAGCTAAACCCATAGAATTTACAAATGGCGACACCCATTTTTACGTCAGGAAAAAGGTGGATAAACTTATTGAAATTCAGAATACATATGGACCAAATAAGAATATGTATTTTGTGCCTTTACACTGATTTGCTTTAACATTGTGTTAATTTTGTAAGAACATGTTGTTTACATGTATTGAAAACACTGAATGTGAAGACATTTTGGTGCAGGGATAAAGTTACAATGTTTCAGTTTAAATAAATAAATGTAAACATGTATTGATGTGTGGATTAATTTATTTATTGTCATATATACATTCCAGGAGTGTTGAATTTGACTTGAATTGAGTTAATTGTTCACTGGCTTTTTTGCTGTGCAGGAGAGTTTTTGTAATGCTAACTACACTGGAGTTAAAAATATCAAGAGTTAAAATCTATCTTAAAGGTGTTAAATTGTAACTTTTTACTCTGGTGTTAAGATATATTAACACTCTGTGGTGTGGACCAGAATTGTTTTTTAACTCCATACCATGTACATATAACTCATTCATAGTGTTAAACATGTAACTCTTTGAAGAGTGTTAATGTAAATGTGAAAAGATTGGGACAATATGCACACTTTTTCAAAGTTGATTTTAACTCTGGTAGAGTTGAATTAACACTTGAAATTTTGCTGTGTATGCCCAACTCACTGTCTGCCACTGGCCGCTTGGTTGTTCCTTTAAAAAACAAAACCTTGAATTTAACAAAAATTGAATGTTCCAAACCTATCTCTAAATCAATTTAAAGAAACGAAAATAAATATTGGCACTTTGCCATTAAAAATCAAAACCGAACTATTTTAATGACTGCAACAGCAGCTGTGAAATTGGGAAGAGAGAGAAAAATAGACAGTGACTCCAGTTTGACTATGGCTGAGAATTCTGATATACTGTCGGACAAGGGAAATTGCAGGGAAATTCATTCCCTCGTTTCAATTAAAAGTCCACCCCAAAACCCCCCACCCCCCTGCTCGGCGGGACCCCATTCTGCACCCAGACCTTACGCCACTGCTGAAAAGTCTTCTCCGTTCCAGCAATGCCATTAATCAGACAATAGTGACCGCCGTGAAACATGTTTGCACTGATATGAGTTACCTTTTCGAGATCCATGTAGATCCATGCAAAGTAATTATAACGTTTTTTGCTTGCCAATTTGGTCTTTAACAAAGTATTAAAATTAGATCTGGATATCAACGCATGCAACATGCCTAGATGTCTTTTTCGCTGTTATCTGGTGCTTATTGAGCTATAATTAAAGATGTCTCGTCACGGGCCACTGAATATTGTTATCTTTATTACACATCAACAAAACCTACCATTCGTTTTTAGATAATGACCCGTTACTTGTGGTTTAGTTTTGCGCAGAATCCATAAATGCGGGCACGGATTTCCAGAACGCGTGTCTTTCTCCAGCGCTTAAACCGATCTGATGGTCGCGAAGTAAAGGCATTTACTCTAAGTGTAATCAGGGAGATGCTTGGTGCAGCAGCGAGAGAGAAAGCGGCGTGGTTTGATGCAGCGCGCTCTCTTGTATGCGCTCTCGGGATCATTTGGAGACATGTGCGTATCTCTCTCTCCCTCTTTGTAAACTTCACTGGCATGGCCAACATGGAGAACAAATACTAACACGTGGATCGCTTTTGTTTACTCTCGGACTTTAAGTAGTAGCTGTGAGCTCCGCCTTAATGAACGAATTTATCGTGATTCTCGTAAAAGAAGAGAGTTGCGCAATGCTATGCTGAGAGCCGCGAGGTCTCTGTCCGATATGAGAGAATGGATTGCATTTGTATTGTTACGACCAAGGTAAGCGCACAGATTAACGGTGATTTACTGCGACCATCTGAATGAAAGCATTTACCGCATGTTGTTGTTATTAATTCTGTTTATTGCTGTGTACACAATATAATAGCCATACTTTGCTAATACATAGTTATGGCAGTTTTATGATCTTAACTGTTCCTGTAGGACCCCCTTAAAATGCATAAAATTTGAGACCTTGGTGCCAACTTTATGTAAAGTCAATAAACCTCTGCTCACAAGACAATACAATGTGATAATGGAAGTTTTTTTTGTCCTTTTATTATTGTTGTTTAACCAACACTGTAATTCAATATTCAAGATTGTGGAAACAAAATCTAATTAAAAGTTTTAGAATCTGCCATTGAAAATCTATATTGACCACTGATCAGTGTCCCTCTCATTACCCTGTGTTTAACCAGTTCTCTATCACCTGTCAGGTTAACTGGCTTTTCTCACCTTATGGTTTGAGAAGTTTGAGGCGATGTGCTGTTTTTTAAACTCATTTATTAGTTTCATAGCATGCCCATATTTCCAGCCTCCGTGCTCTGCTCATGCTTTATTTTTCATTTATTATATAAAACCGTTTTAGGGATGTGCTTTCATTATATTACCCCTGGTGTGATGTCACGACACTTTCATGGTATCTTAATTAAGTTATTTCATTTCAGTACTTCATGTCATGTATATCTGTTAATATATGCTGAACATGCAATGCTGAATAGGTCATTTTTTTGCTGTTTTGTTTGTGAGAAAGAAAGATAGCAGCAGGACGTCTGTACAACATCTGACATTCTGTATGCAAAGGCTTTTCCGCACTGCTTTAATGCTGTTTATCTCATGGGCCTTGCTGTCATTTATCTTGACCTTTAGGAGGCTGTAGAACAGTAGACTTTTATTATCTATAAATTAGCCATAAATGTTCTTTAAAACCAACAGCAGCTTTCAGCCTGTCACCATGATGCAAACATGAATTATCAGACATACAGTAGTAGGTCTTTATAGGTTTTTTATTTGATTGCGCTGCTTTTCCATAGTGTTTTCTTTGTAAAGATGGATGTAGTTGACTGCTGTGCCCGCGTCTCTTGTAGTGTCTCATGCATAAAAACGCCATTCTAAAAACACTGTGCTCAAGTTAGTAGTTCACTCCCATCTTCTTACATGTTTTACTTATTCCGCTGCCCACATCGCATCTTTGTCAAAACAAAAGCGCATTCTGTGTGAATGGTGCTCAGCGCTATATTTATGGTCTTTCTCAGAGCGTGTCACATGTTAGCAGTAATCACGTGCGCCGACATGTGTTTGGATTGTTCTTTTCTCTTCACTGTTATCACTGGCATATTGTCAAAGTGTCTAATTCTAGCATTTGGTAATATTTCTATTAGAAATTGCGATTCCTCGATTTCATAAAAATAAAATTGTGACAAAACAATAAATTCAAATTAATTATAAAATCGTGAAAATCTCCCAGCCCTGTATTGGCCTGTGACTCAAATTTATCAAAACAATATATGAATAGTATTTTTTCGGTCCATTCTGTAATAATAAAATTGTGTTATTGTATGTTAAACTGATTTGTGCCAGTGTATTATTATATTAAAAAATGTAAAGTAATTAATAGCGATTGAAATTACTACATTTTGCCCATGAAAATCTTCCAAGCAAATGTAAATCTGGCAAATGGTAAATTTTTTGAAAGCTGGTCTCACAAGGGATCTAGACCTGTAATCTGGACTTTATGTAAAAAAAAAAGTTGGACTGCACTGCAGAGTGCAAGCTACAGCAGTTTATGCTTAGTTTATAAGCAGTTTGGCTCAGGCTGGAGTAATTTATTGAACTGAACTTACAAACTGCTGTTTATTTCATTCCTGAAGAGTTTATGGTTATTTTATTTTTTAGCTGCAGCATACGTTTACATTTCTGATCCCTAAATATAGACTAAATGACATTTCCAAGTAGACTGATGAATAACCTATGAGCTTCTGTTGTCAGAAATGTTGCAGATGAGGCTATTTCTGCTCAAGAGAGCAGGGTTTGTGTCCCTGTTTGGGAATTCTCAAAGAGCTCTCGCTTTCCATCTCTTCCCCTGTCTCCCTAACCTCTGACACACCCTCCCCTTGTTCTGAGTGCCTGGATTTGAGGCGTCACAGAGGATGGGTTCCAGTTGTGTGCAGTGACTGCATGTTTTTTGCATGCATGACTGCTCATGCTCATGTCTCCTCTGGTCTGTGCCAGCCTCAGGGCATGTCAGGCTTGCGGTTAAAAGCACATAGATTTCCATGTGGGCTTTGCATCGACTTCACCCAGGACCAGGAGACAAAGTCAGGAAGAAGCTCATTTTCTGTACATTGTTTTTTTTCTCACAAAAGTTTATTATATTATCAGAGTTGAGTATCATTTTCCTCCTTTAATAACCCTCTTAAACATTTTCATTGCCTGCCCATCAAATTACTGACCCTACCATCCACGTGATATTTGCTTGTCAAGATTATGCACTCTGAAACATTTAAATCAGGGTTTACAGTTTATATGCTTTTAATAGTCTACAGGCCTGTTAAACTCGGCAGTGCCAAAGAGCTCTGTAGTAAAAACTAGCCATAGAGTGGCCTAAGGGATTAAACAGACACAAGTAATTCAACTCATTTGTGCTTGTGTATGCACTGTTTAAATCTGTTTTAGTGGGGCTGTGTGGAAGTCACTGTAGCGTAGCCTGCATCAAATGTCACATTATCTCTATCCACGCAAATAAATGACTCATTGGCTTTGATATGGACTGTTCTCCTCTGGGCATCACAGTCTGCGTTAATCACTTCCTCCAAATACACAACATCTTTAATGTTAGTCTACTATGACTAGTTCTCGATAATGTCTTGGGAGGTCTCGCAGCATTAATATACTGAAATAAACGATGGAGGCTCCATTGTTATCTAAATGTAAAGTGCTGTACTGTATCATGTGTCATGTCTCTCAGGTCTTCGTTGCTCTTGTCATTTTTATGCATGGTGGTGATGTCAAGCTTTTTCTTCCTCCTTGTGCTTTTATGCTGAATTATGCATATAGTGGCTCTGCGATGTTAGGCTGGAACATAGTATCTCCTCTTCCAAAAATACGTTGTTTTTTGTTCCAAAAACCTACCGGTCAGCTCTGTGTTACTAGGCTAAACTTAGGTTTAAGGCTGTTTCAGTAATTGTAAAAATGTAGTTCACAAAACCACTTTCTGATGTATGTTTTCCTCACATCAGATGTTAGTCCATATGGACCCACAGCTCTCAGTGGAGATGTGGTGTAGCGTGACGAAAGGTGTGGCACTGCTGAAAGAGGGATGAGTGTTTTCTTTAGGATTCAACAATATATTTCATCAGTTAATGTATTTTTGTTTAATGTCTCAAAGTAGGGGTTGACCAAAAGTGGATTTAAGTGATGCTGATATCTAGATTGGACTGCAATGTCCAAACATTATACTGAATCATAAAAATGTAGTGTACTTTTTAAATACAAATATATTTTAATATATTAGGCCTATACCATGATCATTCATGTTAATTCATATTGCTTTTACTAATGGTAACAGTTGAGTTAACTTTAACATTTGAAAACACTTTGATGTTTATCCAAAAAAAAAAAAAAAAGATTACTATTAGGGCTGCACAATAAATCGTACGTCATATTCATGCACATCTTGTCATATATCATGATCTCATCAATATTATACATCGATATTATGAAGTTTCCAACCTGCTCCATAGACTTTTTATTGAAAATGCCTCCTTGTCATTTCTGAATTATAACAAAAAACAGAACAATATCTAAACGCTGCTTTGTGACAAGGTGTACAGTAATCACCCTTCAGCCACTGAACATTACAAGGATTTTTTTTTATATGTTAAAGCATCAACAAATTACTTTCAACAGACTATGAGTAAACCCAAAATTTTGATTATTTCTTTAGAAATATTAAGGGTGTGGTAAATATCCATGTAATAATATAATGTATGTCTATATTGTCTTGCAGTACGTTGCCTTAAAATACTTTCTTATAGGGATTAGAAGTTTAAAGGGGAGATATTTTAAAGCATATTCTGGAAACAAACCTGGCAAGAGATGTTTTTTTTGTGGAGGAAACTGAGAAATTCTTAGTTCCAGTGCATCTAGATACATCAGTAAATTAAATTGGGAGGCCAGACCACAAATACACAGTATTGTCTTTCATATTTTTACAGTAGACTACACAGATACCAATGTCTTAGCAATAGGGATCATAGAGGTTATTTCACACTGATTTGAGTGGTGTATAGTTTTATGAGTTAAAATGTAGAAAAAATAAATTATTTATTTTATTTCTTTCATTCTTAAAGTGAGAAAAGAAGGGTTGGAAAAGGGAAGCTGTGTTGAACTCTTCACTACTTAACTACTTTTCAAATTTAATTTAAATTAGTGGAACAGTGAAGATTTAGTTTGTGTATAAAACTCCCCAGTAATCTGATTGTGAATATTAAGTAATTAAAAGATTCTTAAAAGATTTACTTGTATTAATTAGTTGAAAAACAGGAGAATACAATATAAGCAGTTATACAAACAGTTACCATATATATATATATATATATATATATATATATATACACACACACACTGTGAACCTAATTTAGGCCAATTCTCACTACTAGCCCAACACTTTGACGCAGCAGGCTTAATATTCACCCTCATTAAAGAAACATATAGAAATATGAAAAAATATGAAATTAAAAAAGTTTAAACTGAATGGATTTTGGTAGTGTGGCTACTAGGGTAACAATATAAATATACTTTGTTGTGAACGCATCTGAAAATTACATGTACAACACCGACTGAGCTGCTGTAGGAAAAATGTCCTAAATGTGTACTTTATAACAGCAGTTTCAAACTGAATCAGCATACAGTTTAAAGTGACTTATCATCCTGACAGATGTGCATGCTGCTTAAGATGTGTTTTTCTCAGTGCAAAACTTTTATCCTCATCTGTAAATTAGAAAGTCACACAGACATGCTTTGCAAAAATATTTGACATCCGAAAGGGGAAGAAGTTTAAATCTCTTTCCCCATTTACAGCAGCACAATAAACTGCAGCATGAATAGTTACCGCCGGTTGCAACAGTGATTACAGACTTTATTTAGAGACAAAGCAGTTGTTTAATAAAAATCATCTTGATCATCTTGGCTATTTGTGTTCATAAGCATAGCATGTTCAACATAAAATATGAAACATTTTGTTGCCTAGTCTAAAGTGGGTTAGCTTGATTCAGTCCTTAAATGACATGCTAATTTGGTCATTGGACACTGTAGATAAAGTTTTTGTGTGTGTGTGTGTGTGTGTGTGTAAATTTGCATCCCTCTCCTGTGTTTGCTTAATGCATTACATACTGAAAATCTTTAATTGTTAAAACTAATTGAAGGAAGGCTATCCAGCTTCTTATAAAGGTGTGCGTGTGGTTCAACTGTACTGCACATGCTTGTTTCTAATAGCAAACTAACAAAAGAGTAGATCATCTACTTTTATAGCTTAAACTTAGATGGAATCCCTCATTGTCATCTGATAAATGCTCATCTCTGTGCAGCAGGTGCAGCAGAGCGTATGAAAACTCAGACTCACAGCATTAGAGTCTTGAGCTATGGATACAGTCCACAAGGTGGAGCTGTGTGCATTTATTTCATGCTCCCCAAAGGCGACATACTTTTCTTCCAATCACTACAGCGCTTTGAGTTGGAGATTTGCAATTAAGTCAATTACTTGGTTAGATTGGTGATGTGTGTTACTTTTTTTTAAAAAACATAGGGACCTGATTAATAGAATGAGGGTTGCTGTGTCACAGTGTTGAGCTAGTAGTGAGAATTGGGCTAAATTAGGTTCACAGTAAGTGCTCACATGCTCATTAGAGGCTGAAACTGTGAAATGATTCACTGTAATTGTTTGTAGTAAAGCAGAGCCCCCTGAAACAGTCTGAGCAATCTGCCCAAATAAAATAATAAGATCAAGTATTGTAGTTAGTTCCATATCCATAAAATACAGTAATCATACACATTTTTGTTTCAGGGGTTTAAGTGGTTCAGTTATCACAGATGGTAGCTTTTTAAATATTAATAGAAGTAAAGAAACTCTAGACTTGATGATGAAATTTTCAAGCTATCTCAGAACAGGTTGTTCTAAAGCTTCTCTGCTATCTTTGGATCTACAGGCAACTGAAAGCAAACCTACATAGGCTGTTGTTTGCTAGCAATGAAGATCTTCATTAGGTGAACACTGCGTGTGCTGTCTACAGTTCAACGGGTGTAGATAGGCTACATTTGATTACAGTACATGATACCACCATGACATTACCAGTTTGTTGTACATGTAATTTATAGATTAAATACATTGTATCATTTTTATGTTAAATAAGCTGTCACAGAGTATGAAATGAATACCCTCCAAAACCCCCGTTATCTCTGTTCCAGAAGGAATGCCTTTGCATAGACACCACTAATATTGATATTTCCACAATATTTACACTTGCAGAAATATACATTTGTTGACTTTTTGCAGAACATACAGAAGAAGATCCATCAATGTCCATTTGGTTTGGTATGTTCAGGAACTTAGCCGTCATGTGAGGATGTTTCACTCTTCTCCATGTCAGATGTATATACATATATAACACATAATTAATATACTTTAAAATATAATTTAATTCAGTGATGCAAATCAGAATTTTCATCAGCTGTTACTTTAGTTTTCAGAGTCATATGATCTTTCAGAATTCATTCTAATTTATTTATTTATTACCAGTTTTGCTGCTTAATATTTTTTTAGGATTATTAGATGAATAGAAAGCTAAAAAGAACATAATTGATAGTAAATCAACATATTGGAATGATTTCTGAAGGATTATGTGATGGCGTAAAGGCTAAAAAAAAAAGATGGTTTTATTTCTATCTTTTGCTTAGTGTGTCAGTAGTAAATATCAGTTTACATTTCCAAACATTAATTTTGCCATTAAATGTAATAATCCAGTGAGATTTTTGTTTGCACAAGGAGTCTGACAGCAGCCAGTGCTCCACACAGAGATCTGATCTCACCATCATCAGTCTGTCTGGAATAACATGAAGAAACAGAACAAACTGAGACAGACTGTGTGTCATAGCACACAAGCATTTGGGTGATCGGTAACCCTGAACGGAGTTTGCCAGCATTAGTTGTATTGCATGTTGAGTGATGCATATATATAACAAAAACGGCAAGATCTGAGTCACACTTGGACAATGAGGCATGCTGACAGCCGAAATGACATAAAATGGGGGTAATTTACGCTAGTAGTTCTACTGGCTTGGAGCTCTTTGACATCTGCACAATTTGTAGATACGCATGAGAGAAGAACCTCGTAGATCTTAGGGAAGTCAAAAGAACTGTACAAAAAGTGTGCTGCTGCTTATAACAATATTATTTTGCCTTGATTTTATTCTAGGATTGCAGCACTGGCAGGAAATAGCACATGTATGTGCACGCTGTGTACGAACAGGATCTCATTAGCGTTAAGGATTAGATTAGTGTGTATGGCAGCATTTTGCTACATCCCTTTTAGCTTGACTGCTGATTTAAATTTTCCTGAAGCAAAGTCATGGGAGAGATATTTGTCATTGCAGACCATCCCCCATGTTACTGCCTCTTATTGCCCAGTGACCTGAATGGTTAGTCCAGTGTGAATGTTCAACGGACATCTTAATCAAATGGGAAAAAATAGACTACAGTAAAGCTCAAGTAGCTCTCTGTCTGGCCCTGTCACGGTCCACTTTCTCCACCGTATGGATTCCATCCAGAAATGGCACCGTTCTCAGAAGGTCACAGCCAGACTGTCCAGTCAGCTGCCAATGACATTCTGTCATCTTATTGGCCAGTCTCTGAGCCCCCCCCCCTCCCTCTGCACTTTTTTTCCCCTCCATGTAAACGTGCAGGAAGCCAGTCCATTAATGCTCCTCCTCCTCCATGCAAGACTGTTCTCCCTTAGGATGTTCATTTGCTGTTCCTCTCACTGGTAACCGCTTTGGCTTTTTTCCTTCTCCTCAATCTATCAGATGACGTAGAGCACCCACGCTGAGGATGAGACAGAGAGAGACTCATCCCTACTCCTGTCTGACGAAGCCCATGTGACAAACACCACGCGCTGCAACAGCTTTACTGTCCCCTCCCTTCCTCCCCTCACATCTCTCCTCCTCTTCCCTCGTTCTCCTCACAACTCACTGCGTTGTGCTCACTGTGCCGTTCTTCACCTCTCTTTTGGGAATGAGACGGTTGTCTGGTGTCTTGTGTGGTAGAGAAGATTTAACCAAAAGAGCCAAAAGGTTGCATTATCTTTTCATGCAGCATGGCTCCAACGAGGCCTCTGAGTAAACATCTCCACCGTGACTGACAGCTGAGAGGTCGCTGTTTAAGAAGGAGAGCGACGGAGCGTAGAAGAGCGTTAGGAAGGTGAAGAAACTGATTCTTCTTTCAATCAAGTGAAGCAGGAGAAGAACAACATTGAGAGACACTGGAATTCTGAAGCTGTGGTGACAGAGAGGGGGGCGTGTGGAAAATTCGCTGGATGAAGGAAGCAGACTGGCTGTCCCTTCCCTGGCGTGATGGAGTGAGACGAGGAATGAGGGTGGATGGTGAGAGCGGGCAGCAGCAGCAGCAGTGGAGGGGCAGGAGGAGGAGGAGGTGCGGGGGGAGGTGGTGGAGCAGGAGGTGGCCGGAGAGGCAGGAGCAAGTTTCGCTCACGGAGGCGATTCTCCGGTTCTTCGCTGGCTGAGCGGCTCAGCTGCCATAGTGGCGAGAAAATGTCACCCAGCATTAAGAAGTTGAACTGTTTCTCGCCCATGCTGTGCCACTGCAAAGTGGCCTGTACGAACAGCACCATCTCTCTCATGTTTGGATGCAAGGTGGGTCGTGGAGCTCTCTGCTCAGTTTCTCTGGTTTGCTTTATGTCAGATCTAGAGGACAGACTGTGAGAATCTGTCCAGCATTTGCTTCCAGGTGTTGCTGCCAAAATTTCCTTCTGTAGAGCTGCCAGAAAAAATCTGAGGAGTCTTCAAGGCACATACAGTCAACTTGATGAGATAAGAGAAGTTGAGTAGGGATATTCTCACAGAGTGCTGCCATAAAACACATATGAATGCATATGAATGTATAGGGGAAGGTGCAAACATTGGGTCCTTACTTTTTAGTTACTTTTAGATTATTTTTTCAACCTCTTCCCTTTATTTATATGAAAAGTCAAGTCTAGTAATCAAAGTTGGATCAGGGCATGACCCAGGATGCACCCGGGCCCTGTGATCCATCAGCTCTCTATGCATGTGTTTACACATCGTATATATAGGCTTTGTGTTCACTAGTTTGTATTAACAAGAGATCATAAAAGCTGGATGCATAATAATTATAAAACAATTGTGAGATTTTGTTTAAACTAGTTTTAGATAAAATGTTCCATATCACAACTCACGACATATTAACTTTCTGAAGGTATTTTATGTTAACTTCTAGCATGTTTACAACTTCTTGTCTGCTGGTATTAGGGCTGTCGATACACATGTCTGGGGTGTCTCTCCGGTACAATTGTACCTGGAACTTTTTTCCCCAGGAACTATTTTCCCCCAAGACCTGTTGCTTTCTGCGGTCTAAAGTATTTATAATAAGACTAAATATGATATAGAATACCATTGCCTCCTTTCATTTTCATTTAAACAAATTAATAGCCGCAGATAGGTAGTTCAGGGAAATGTGTATGTATACAGCCTACATTACAATGAAATAAAATATTATATCAGTTGCCTTTTTTGAGTAGGGATACTCAAAAAGAGTATCCTGGAGCCGATCATCTCCAAAATTGGTGATACACATTTTTAAATAGGTGCTGTCTTTATAAATAAACTGCAGATTTGAGTTTTAAACAACTACATTTTCGCCTGAAATACTTTTAAAACTACATTTCATGGCATACAATAACAGTAGTATTTTGAAAATTATCAGAATAAATGGGGATTGAAATCACAATGCTGCGTGAACTGAACCAATCAGCATGTTTAGTGCCCAAGTCCCACCCCCTGAAAGTTCTGGACCTTTGAGAAAGTGCTACCTCGCAAGCAAGGACTTTCTGAGGGGCAATTTTTTACCCAGAACTATATTTAGATCCTGGTTCTAGCGGTGGCAACACACCGAGTACCATCCCAAAGTCCCTAGTTCCTGGGTAAAGTTCCTGCTGTGGAAACTTTAACGTCTTTAACCAGTCATTGGCTAATCTCTGCTCTTACTGTGGTTAACACTCTGCTCACCAGTAATCACGCTCTATACAGTGATGGAGATTGCACAGATTTCATTGTATTAGCTTAGGGTAAAGCCTGCGTGTTCTTAATGAGAACATGTCACAGTAATGCTTTTGCTCTGGGATTATCCGACTTTTCAAACACTTACAGAATCTTATGTGTGGAAATTTATTTTTATGCTGATTGTGAAATTGTAGGTTGAACTATTTTTTTTGTACATGCTTCAGAACAGCTGATTGTGGTGAATTGGTTTCAATTAATGTGTCTCAATTTTTGTTTTTGTTTTTTTATTTACATCAAACCTATGGAGAGATAATTAATTTAAATTGTTATGTAGTCACTCAAAAAGTCGTGGGAGTAGTTTAACCACATTGTCCTTTGGCCTTTGGCATGATTACTGTCTGTATGGGTGCCGAATGGCATCAATGCCATCATGGCATTAACTTCTCAAATCCTTGTTGCAAAGCCCATAGGATTACATGTCATCTGCTCTGTTCAGGATTGACATTCAATTGGAATTCATTGTTAATTGTTAAAAATGTTGATAATCTGAAGAAGTCAAGTCACCTTTATTTAAATAGTGCTTTTAACAATACACATCATCAAAACAACTAAACAGCATTAAATAGGAAAACAGTCAGTAATGCAAAAAGGCAGTTCATCATTGAATTCAGTGATGTCATCATCCCTCTCATTTCAGTATAATTGCATCTGTCCAATCAAGTCGACGATATCGCTGGAAATTAAGTGTCCCCAACTAAGCAAGCCAGAGGCGATAGCCACAAGAAACCAAAACTCAATTGGTGACAGCATGGAGAAAAAACCTTGGGAGAAACCAGGCTCAATGGGGGGGCCAGTTGTCCTCTGGCTAGACAAAACCAGCAGTTCAATATCAGGCTGCAGCAAAGTCATATTGTGCAGACGTATCATCTTTTTCCTGTGGTCTTGTCCCGGAGGCCGTCTAGGAGACAAGATCTGCATACCAATTTTATAGGTGTTTTATAGGAATCGACTATGCATTCCATTCATTTTTCAAATTTGTATGTTTCTCTGGGTGGCGAAAAAATATAGAACTGAGTATCATCAGCATAATAGTGAAAGCTAACGTTGTGCTTCAATGTTGATATCTCCCAAGGGTAATATAGAAATCATAGAAAGTAATGGCCCTAGTACTGAGCCTTGAGGTACTTCATACTGTACTTGTGATAGATATGATACCTCTTCATTCACTGCAATTAATTGATGGCGGTCAGATAAGTACGATTTTAACCATTCTAATACACTTCCATTAATGGAAGTGGAAGTTTATTCAAGAGAATGTTGTAGTCAATAGTGTCAAACGCAGCACTAAGATCCAATAGGACTAATATATAGGTACAACCACGAGCAGGTCATTTGTAACTCCAATACAATAACTCAATACTATGATACAGTCTAAATCCTGACTGGAAATCCTCACAGATACAATTTTTTCGAGATCGGTCTATAATTAGTTGTGTTTTTTTGATGAGATGCTTAATAACAACCAGTTTGAATGTTTTGGGCACATATCCTAATGACAATAACAAATTAATAATAGTCAGAAGAGGATCTAGAAGTACTGCAAGAACATTGTGAACTTTAGCCAGTTTTGAAAGCTGAAAGAAATTTATTTTGAAAGAAGTGTTTTAGCAGCTCAAATGGTTCAATTCCCAGGAAACACATGTACTGGTAAAAAAAAAGAAAAAAAGGTATAGCTTGAATGCACTGTAACCTTTGAATAAAAGCGTATGCTAAATGCATAAATGTAAACGTAAATGTAACTGACATGCTTAGCTTCCATAGATGAGTAAAAGAAGGATTTAAGCGCTTGTAAATATTATATTGGCTTAAACATGGCAAAGTTGTTTTTAGGTCATCTTTAAGCAATGACTGTCTTAACCTAAGAATTTTCTCTGATTAAACTGGAGGGAAAACAGCAGTGTGACAGTGATGTATGAGGAAGCCTATGCTGGCTGTTGGACTGCTGCTCTTGTAAATACTAATTTCTTAGTCAATCGTCCTTTGTTCTAGAACACACTGGCTGAATGCAGTTTCTTAAGAAAACATGGAAGGTTATGATGGCTTTGGTAGGTTTCTTGTCGCTGTTGCTCTCAATTTCTGTCATGATCCATTGATGTAATAATGGCAAGTCAAGCTATATATCAAAATTTGTCAGGGTTACAATACCTCACACTCGCAGTTAAACTAGAGATACACATACACTTATCAAGTCACCTTTATTTATATAGCGCTTTAAACAAAATACATTGCGTCAAAGCAACTGAACAACATTCATTAGGAAAACAGTTTGTCAATAATGCAAAATTATCACTATCTCTGTGTTCTGTAGAGTCCAATTTCTCTGGTTTACTGCTTGCAAATTCTCCTTGCGATCTAAGGACTTCGATAGAGAGAGGCTGGCACATTAGACAAAACTCAAATTGGACTAGAATGATTGATACTAGTCATTTCTCTGTATTTTCTTGATGACATGAAGGGCAACATATGAAAGAATGGTGACTGAGGAGAGGAGCTTTTGCTGCTGTCTGGACTGTCAGATTGATGACAGTTTTAGTGACAGTTTTAGCATCTGATCACACAGATGGGATGACTGCCCAAGTGCCATGTCACGTCTCCCCAGATTTTGTTGTTAGAACCATTTCCTGTGATTCTCCTAAAGAACTGGAGCCAACAACTTGTGAGGATTTAGTTACAGGCATGGCTTTACAACATTGCCATACGATCACTATGTAATAACAGCAGGACAACATTTATCCTGCCGGTTAATGCATTAAGACAAATGTAGAACTAAAATGCATTGTGTAATTGTTACAAGAAATTATACATATTTGGTTGTAGCTCCTGGTTATGCGTGTTTATAGTGGTTATCAGTAGAATATGACAGTAGACCTTCACAGGATATTTTACATAATGCAGATTTAGATGATCAAATTTGCCCCCTTATTGTTCTAGCATTGACCCTGGGTGCTGTCCTATATTATTAAGGAGAAAAGAAGAGTGTCTACTGGATTATTTTTATTCTAAAACTTTTTAGGATGAGCTTATGTTCTAGTGAGTGGAATGTTGACAGTAAAATTTTGAAAATATCTCTGAAGCACATGTAAACTTGTTCTAATACTACCTGCCAACTCTCTTCAGAGATTGCAAACTGATAAGTGTTGTAAGCCGAAAGAAACTAAAGATCCTTTAGTTATTTGTCTATATGTCTTTGTGAATTCATATTTCTAACACCTTAAAAACATTTCTTAAAAATCATTTGTTCTCAAATAGCAGAACTAACTAACTAGCACTCTAATGAAAATATTGAAATATAAACTATTTGAAATGCCCAATAAAAATGTATAGAAAGTATTTTTATATTTTACATATTTATTATTTTTGTATTTTTTTTACATTATGTATATAATTACAATTGTCATACATCCCCCTGTGAATAGTCCATGATCAGACTGTATGATTAATAACATATAGAGTGCCTGAATCACTGAGTGTTTGTGCCACATAAATTTACCTGACGTTCTCAAATAATCTTGTCACATCCAAATAGAACAGATTTTCCATTTTCTTTTGTTTTAAAACCTATTTTACTGTTGTTGTTTTTTCTTTCTAAAACATAAATATATGTTTGTTGTTTTTTTCAATTCAGTTCTACTTAGAAGTTTTTGCTAGCTTCACTATTACTAATGCTCATACTTAAGGTTAGGATTTGCACAACATCAGCGCATAACGTGTCTCGCTGTGTTTGTGCCACGTTAATGAAGGATACAACACTTCTTTGACATTTCTTCACATGAAATTTAAACCTGTGGGTAATGCAGACAATTTGCCATGTAAACCAGGTTATGGCAGTGTGTTCTTATTTAAAGCTGTGAATATTGGCAAAATGTGCAGAGGTGGAAACTAGAGTCAAAGACTGAAGTCAGATTGGATCCCAGTTTGCAGAGGTGAAGTATCCGGTGTATCCCAGGAAAGCTCCAGATTGAATAGTGAGCTGCTTACCTCAGCCACAGAGGGCCATGACTCAATAGTGAGTGGTTGTGGTTGCCAGGAGATCCTCCTCCTCATGCTCTCATCAGGGAAGACTGTGAGCTCTCCTCTTCTATCACGTGCTTCTGCCCACATGCTCTACACATTGAACACCTACAAATCAGTCTTAATGATAGCAATTCTTCATGCAGGTCTTGCTGATATTTCCTTTTATGGATGTTGAAGTAAAATTACGTAACATGGTAGTATTGTAAGGGAAAGACTTGTGGCCAGATGCACAAAGAAAGAGCTACGTCTTTGGTAGGGCTGTGTATCATTCAAAAGTTTTCGATACCAGTTCATGAACAATACTTTTTTTCGATACCATTGTTATGAAATCAATTTTAACAAGATTACATTATCTAAAAAAAAAAACTTTTTATTTTTCAGCTTGATGATGTTTATACAGACTCAAAAACATCTTAAAATGCATAGCTCAGACAGAATCAGGATTTCTATTTATTTCCACTGATTTACTGATGAGCATTAGCAGATAACAGTGTTGTCTGCCTGTGTTCTCTCTACCATGATTGCTGGTCTGACTCGGAGGTAATAACATTTAATTTCCGCAACATTACATGGCCAAAACACACATTAGATGGCAATCTGAAGTTATTACAAACACTCAATGGGGGTTTAAAGTAAGTTTTGAGTAAATTATTTATTGTCTTATGTAGCATGATGCTACATTGTGCATGAATGGTCATGCAACACACACTTTCGGTCATGTATTATGAGCGGACATCTCCATATGATCAGAACTCTGTGCAGCTCCCATCATATCATGCCCCTTATCATAGCCGCCTGCTGCGAGCTTCAGTTTAAATATTGCGTCAAAATCAAATCAATTTGAGCGATTTAAACCTGGATGATTGTAACCACTCTAAGCTTGTCTGTCTTTGGAAAGCTAGTGTGTCCTCGACATAGTGATAACACTCTTGCCTTCTCTAGTGCAGCTCAACCAGGTCTCTTCCCATTCGTCAATCTTTGTGATATCACAAATCCCGGAAAATATGCGTTGTAGTCCAAACGGGTCGTTTGTTGTAGTTTTTGAAAATGTATTTCTGTTAAATAAAATATCTCCTTTTGAATTGGACTTTGAGCTTTGTAACTTTGCAGATCTGTTTTATGCTCAAGCAGCAACATAACAGGCTAACTAAAGTTAAAAAAGTGAAAGAGCATAATTTAACCCTTTTAAAATAAAAACGCACCAGTGTAAATGTAGCCTACCATCTAAGGGGGCTGGGACACATTCACACTACAGCCTCATGTGTAAGCCACATCTCTGAAGCCGTCTTTCCACTATCTCCACTATTTTTGAATGACTAGCGACAGACTGGAAGTAATTAATTTCGAATGGATAGTAGTGCGGGAGCTGCATGGAGTTCCGATCATATGAGTATATGTATAGTTCGGATCTGATTTGAACTTTGGATGCGTTAAAATTTATAAACTTCTGTGGCTAGACCGTATGCGACCAACCAACCGGATGCTATGTATTCTATTTAAAACTATGAGCGTAAGGTAAGAATTACCAATATTTTGTTTACTTTAACATTATTCTTTAAACACTATTTCTGTAAAATGAAAAGTAGAATAATTATGGCAGAAATTATTATTTAATAATTATCAAATAATAAATAACTTGGACAAACCATCCACTCTTGTTCAATGCGAATGTCGTATGCTGGAATATGAGCAGTCATTTATTCTGTCATCACCCGGGTGCTGATAGCACAGGCATGCACAGTTGAGACCTGAGCAGCACATATTTAAGGTACCCTTTTTCACACTTTTTTGAAGCTTTGATTGTGTTTACTGTGTGCAATATAACATGTTCATGTTTCGCGTGTAAAAAAACAGTATTTTTCACACAATTCACCTATCTGTATACCGCGGTTTTCACTGTCATAAAACGGGCTGACGACTTCCTTGTTCTATAAAGTCCCTCCTTCAGAAATACGTAACGAGTTCTGATTGAGCCAGCGGTTCCTGTGTTGTGATTCGACAGCAGCTGAGCGCAGGCTGCCCTCCTGGAAACATGATTGGACTAGTTTTGACAAGCAAGTGGGCAGGAGCATGTGTTGGAGATGTACTGTACTTATAATCACACGAGTGTTTTTACTGACGAGATTCTTTTTTTTTTTTTGCACAGCTCTAACATTTAGTTAACAAAGCTAAACAACGTCGCCCTTTGTGTAATAAGTTACATACACTGTTAAACGCAGCATTTACCAGTTGTGGTCCATAAACAACGCCTTCTCCAGACAAAGAGTGAACTGCTCCATTTTTCAAGAATAATCTTTGTGCAAATCCGGCATTAAACTGATTGAGATTGAAGAAGCTGTCCTAAGCAGGCTGTCCTCAGCAAAATGTGCTGCACATAGTTTTACATGTGGACTATAATTTTCGGGAACCGAATTAAACATAAATTGTAGCCATTAATCTCCAAGTACAGCGTCCCTGGGAAGGCCAAACAAAGGTGATTGGACTCTGAGATGAAAATAACAGCGTTTCGACGACATGGCGACAAACACAAACTAGGGCTGGGCGATAATTAGATTTTATCGATTAACTCGAATTTGACGTTAAGGGCGATTTGTTTTTAATGAAAATCGGTTTTCTCTTTAACTTCCACCACCGGCTCTCCCCTTAAAACCCTGATTCACATGTTAACATATGGTGTCGTTCCGCGGCCGGCTCGCGCCGTGAAGCGCCAGTTTCGGCGTCTGGTCTATTTTTTGCGTGAGCCGCGAGCAATCCGCATCAATTCCGGGGGGATGGGTGTCTGAGCAGAAGCGCTTGTCGACCACCGCGGAGAATACGCGTCTGGTGTGAACAGGCAGCGCGTGATTTTTCGTTACACGCCACTTCGGCGTCCGGTGTGAACCAGGCTTAATTAAGGCTTCCGTAGTTGTGCTCGCCCTCCCCCCGCATTCCTTACAGCCGCACACAGACAACATTGCAGTTAACAGTGCAGAGCTCGTTCCAAAGAAAGGCACCGTTTCATCCCTTGTTTGGAATTGGTTTGCTTTTTTAGTGTCAGATAGTGCCTGCCATCTCGTTTACAAGCATGTTTTGAGGCTTGTTTCCTGTTACACTTATGCACAAAGGGGAAATTTAGATTAAACTGCATAAGCGAAAATCAGAACAAAATAAAGAGTACATTTGTTTTGATCAATTTCTTTGTCGGTTGTAGTTTGTTTTTAAATAGAAAAAAATCGATTACAATCGAAAATCGGGTTTGGTGTGAAAAAATCGGAGATTTTTTTTGTAGGCAAATTCTGTTAAATAAAATATCTCGCTTGGCATTGAACTTTGAGCTTTAGAATTTTACAGATATTATTTATACTCTAACAACAACATTACACACTAACAAAAGTTTAAAACATGGGATCACGAAGAACGGGATCTTTAATATGTGTTTAACCTAAAATAATTTAAGCTTTGTCAGTTTAAACATTTAAGAGCCAAAGGACGCAAGGTTGCATGAGCAGTGAGAAGATTTGTTCCTGCACTCATCCGAAGCGCGCAAACCCACGCCTTAGAATGCGTACTAATGAAGTATTTTGTGTAAATGGACACATTCACACAAAAATTATGTCAAAATGCCCATCTTGGTAAGTATCCTATAGCAGACGTAGCCGGATTAGTGCATTCTCTTAAAGTGACAGTTTTTATATCAGTCGAACAGCAACAAAAAAGTAATCACTCACTACTCTTGATTGAAAAGATTTTGTTACTTTAATAAAGAATAATATTTAATTTATACAGTCCAATATGCAATGCTGTTTTACATTTGATTACTTTATTCAATTTCTGTACCTAAAAAGTAATGCTACCTTAAAAAAACAACAACAACAACAACAACAACCTGAGAATCACTGTTTATTTTTTGCATCTTTACTCTTGTATTTATTTGTGCTGTTGCTTGTAGTTGGATAGAATATTTCTTTTTTTTTTTTAATTATAGTTTTTCCATAAACATAGCACATACCGAACTGTACCGAAACTTTGACTCTAAAACTGTGAACCAAACTGAAGCGTGAAAAAGTTGAACCGTGCCACCCCTAATTTTGGGGGACATTTGATTTGTGACGAAGCATTCAAACATTAATTATATTCATTAAAATGATTCATTTTACAGCTATGTATTTTCTGCATATAAATAATGTATACTATGATAACATAAAGATGTAAAATAATGTTCCATAAATATGTTAAATAAATACAATTCCAAATTTAAGGGTTTACAATATCCCCCCAAAAAATATGAAAACCACAGCGCCCTCTTGTGATCCCTGAGCTCTGGTTTGAAAATCTGTTGTTATACATTGTGTTTGTCTGGATACTCTCTCAGGATAATTTGTTAAAATCTCTAATAAATGGACAACATATTTCATTTCTTGACATAATGTATTTATTTGTGATTGAGTCTTTGATCATAAGGGAGGAAGTAATGTATGTGCACATTTTGCACAGATAAGTGAAAGCAGAGGAAATTGTTTAAGAATGATAACTGTCTGATGGACAGATGATTTTTAATAAGCAAATGTGATGATTATTTAGAATGAGAGTTAAGATTGTTATCTAGGATGACCTCAAAGCCCATTGTTACATTTTGCAAAATATTGTGGATGATATATAAAGTTTTCTCCTATACATGTTTAATGGGAAGAAAACCAAACACGTTTCAGTGTCAACTCCTAATTACCTTTTTTTTTTTCATGTAAATGCATAAATCTAAGTGGGTAGCCGGTACAATTGACCCTTGTGTTAGCTTTAAATAAGGCTGCTTGAATCACCATCTTACCTATAGCGAGAAGTAGACTGTATCTGATAAAGCTGTTGCCATAGCAACTGTGGCCATTCTCTGCCTCTGTGGAAACTGCTCATTAGCTACCTTTCTGTGCAAGCATGTTTATTTTAGAGGAAGGGAAACCCATTCATTGTCATGTGAAAGCACTACTGTAGTGCAAGGGTTTGATTTGAGAGTTTTCTGTGTTTCTAGAATAAAAATGTGGATAAGTATAGGCTAGTTGATTACAACATATATGACACTTCAAAATGTATATATTGTGTAAAGTTCAGCTAAAAATAAAAAATGAGGGAGTATAAATTATTTACTTGTATTTATTTTATTCCTTTAGAACTGGATGATTTTATTTTTCCCCAAACCATTCTATCCAGACACAGTGGTAATGCTTAATATTAAGTGACCTTTTTGGAACACCTTTGAAAAATGCCGATGCTTATTTTTCCCATGTATAGAAATCATACAGCAACAGAATGTTTCAGGCTCTAAAGAGTCTATACAACTTTATATTAGGCTCATTATTGGGTCTAAGTTGTCCTGGGTATCTTAGGTTTTGTGAATACAAGTCCTTATTATCCTCAAAGTCTCTCCTTCACTGCAGTTCTTAAATCTTATTATGTTTTTAGTATGTTTACTTTCAGATCATATCCAGGTTAATAGGGTAAGGTCATAAGTATTTGTATCAGCTGAACATGAGATTGCTGATTATCTTACAGTTTTTCAACCAAACATTTCAATTCATCTCTTCTTTCAGTCAAAGCTTTCCATAAATTTCAATATTAAAGTATCTGCCATCCCCAAAGCCAAATTCCTTTTCCATCCTTTTGCACTGACTACTGGTTACTACAATTAACTAAAACATAAACCTCCAGTCTTTAACGTCTTCCAGATTTCATGTTTATGACCGTCTATAGGCTACATGTCTCAGATATTTTAGTTCTGTTACTTCCAAAACTTAAGTAAACTACCTTTTGGAACAACTTTCACATCTGGCGTGTGGCTTAAAATTCTGTCTCTGTAGGATTCTTATTGTTTTTTGGAATATAGGGATTTTGTGAGTGCAGTTCAAACCAATCACAAACCATGAGTACAAACCAAGCAGGTGTCAAAGGGAAACTAAAGCCTCAAAATGTCTCAGATCTCCTTACAACATGGTATTCATCTCATCTTGTCTAACTGGTCTCTGTTGTTCTCTGCAGAAGTACAGACACCATGATGAAGACACAGGATCTCCACAGGAGCAGAGCTCGCCACAGATCACTGATGAGGCTCCTGGGCCAGAGCTGGTTCAGGTGGCTGAGAAGAACCTCTCCCAGATTGAAAACGTCCACGGTTATGTGGCACATGCACACATCTCCCCAATGAAGGTAGGGCCTGATCTTGGAATATAGACTTCCTGATCGGTTCACATTTTTTAACATTTGCTGTGTTGTCGATCACCTCAGTGTCCAAATTCTACCATTCAGTTTGTTATAACTGTGTTTTCCTCACTTTTTACACACACAACACACAAACACACCCTGGTTTTAGAATGGTGTCCCCTCTTTGGATTATTTCAAGAATACAAACAGGCAGCCATCAGAATTGCTTTTGTATGGTCAATATGTTTGTTGTTTTACTTTACCACATGCAATCAAAAGGAATAATTTTGTCTTAATTATACTGTTAAGTCAGGATAAAAAAAAAGTAATTCTATCAGTAGAATGATAGGCTAATCTGTTGTATTGCTGAATGGACATCGATCAATATGAAAGACTGGCATAGTGGATAAAAAGACATGTATTGCTGCTCTCACTTCTTTCCAAGACATAACGTTTATTAGAGTTATACATGAGATATAGGACATGTATTTAATGGTTTTAGATGAGCTTCTTTAAAATGTATACTTTTAGTTGATACCATTTACTCACCCTAATGTCATTGCAAACCTGTATGAATGACTTAGAACTTGATTCTCAGGTTGTCGAGCTACAAAATGAAGAAGAAAAAATTGTCCATATTACCTGAGCGCTATATTCCAGCTCTTCTGATATCTGAAAAAGACTGAAATGTTGTTTGTTGTTCATTTGAAAGTTTCTGCACAGTGTATGTGTGAGTAAATAAAACGAGGGAGCTCCCCCTCAGTCCTGATCAGAACCTAAGCCACAAGTAGCAGACAAAAAAAAGAACCCAGATGAGAAATAACACCTGCCACTTCTCATAACCTTTACTGCTCACACTTAAACTGGCACCTTTTCATTCCATCAGTCCATCTCAGACACACCCTTGCAATACTGTTATGGCCCAGGCTTATTGTAAGTCACCACCGCATCTCTTTAGAGACCTTCTAACAGCACCCAATCCATCCCCCCATATGAGGTCACACTGTATGCGGATATTTCGGTTATTTCTGCAGTAATCATGTTCTTCAATAAAAATTAAGGTAAAATAAAAAGACAATATGAGAAACTCAAAATATGGAAGAATATTTTGTTATTATTAGAATATTAAATTAGATTATTTAAATATATTAATATCAACTTATTAACTTGCATATTTAAGTTATCCTGCGGGTCCCTTGGAAATTAGCTTAGGCCCCATAGTTAGCCCTGGACCATAGGTTGAGAACCACTGCTTTAAATAGTGCTCCTACCCTGGTTACCCTGGTCTTTTAATATCGTAACACTGCGAACATTGTGGTGAATGTCTACTGAATAGGGATAAAATAATTATTATTGACAATGTTGACAATTTAAAAAAAAAGTTGACACATTTTTCTGTTGTTGAATAGTTGATATATCTCATATGACCCAACGTGACTAATGTGACCCAAAACTGTAATTCAGGCCACCCAGCTGCAATCCAATTGAGACATGCTTATAAGAATTGCAAACAAATCAGATTTTTTACAAAACTAAAAAGAAAAAAATGCTTTCATGTACGGGTCCTGATATACTCATGGTGTAAGTTCTTTTTGTTTGCTTTGGGGTAATAAGAAGTTCGATATGAACAAGCAGCTTTTTGCTGTTAGTGAACATCCTGATGCTGAGAATGGCATTCGTTTAGACGAATGTGTAAATATATGCTTTGTGCTTTCCTCTCAGTAACAAAATAAATGCAACAAAAATGACAGCATCGGATGGAATTGCACAATTCTACATAAATATAATTTTTTAATATAAAATAACAATAATTCTAAAATAATAATATATACATTTTAAAATAATCATTTAGAGAACTAAAAATAATGTGTGACATTATTATTGCTGCAGTCTATTAGAAAGTGTTTAATTTGAATTAATTATTAAACATTTTAATGGGGTCAGATGATGTTGCCAAAACTGTGGTGTGTGTCCCGGTTAGAACACTGGCGCTACAAGACAAAAACAGTAAAACCCATTACAAATGAGGCATTTGTTGCATCTAGTGGGACATAATTACAGATTATAATAATTTGTACTGAGTTTTTATGCATCGCACTGCATCTCATAAAACCATATCTGCATTTTTGATAGGAGAAACGACAAATAACAATCGCTACTCTATACTAGCCGTTCTCAGTTCTAGACCTAGCGCCCCCCAGTTCTGCATATTTTGTATATCTCTGTTTGTTAACACACCTAATTCAGATAATCAGCTCGTTAGAAGTGAGCTCCGTCCATGAACTGTGTTCCCATTGACATGGTCTTTACACTATGTTCATTGCTCTCTTCTCCCTGAGCAGGGAAATCGTTTGAAGTTTACCTTACTTCAGAACATTCATTCACAGATTTGCACTGTGCAACGTTTTCACATTCAGACAAGTGTGACATCATATACCTCTGTAAATAAATACAATTTGCACACTTCAATGCACTTTGAATGGAACATATATGTTCGCTCCGCACTGGAATCATGGCAGAATATTCTGTGATATCCACATCACAGGGCACTTACGTTTGAATAGAACAAACATCTCAAGCCATAAGAGAAACCTATAAAATGTGCAGAGCAGGGGGGCGCGAGAGCTAGAATTGAGCCGCTACTCTACACTGCTCAAAACTTGCATTTGAATCATCAGTGGCAAATCCTTTACATATGTAAACTAGGGCTGTGCAAAAAATTGAATGCGATTTTCATGCACATCTCATCAGTAAATCCTGTAATTAGAATTATATCTCTAGCATGTGCGTTCAGTTCAGGGTTCCCAGGTTTTCACAACAAATCCTGCCCAGTTGCTTCTCAAAACTAGTCCAAAACTAGCCCAATCGCGATTCCAGAAGGTTCCCTGATTAAAAAAATGCTTCCCGCAGTTAAAATAGATGGTTTTTTTTTACCAAGGGTTGCCTTGGTAAAATTCGCATTTTAGGGACTAAATGTCACGTTATTTGAATTGGGGTCGCTTTGACCCCGCAGACACGAAAACAACCACAGACTTGGCAACACTGGTTGGCATTTACTACACCGAGCCGTAATTCACTGACAATCTACACAAAATCGATGTTAAAATCGCAGGCGATTCTTTGTCGATATTGAAACCGATTTTGTGTTAGTTGTCGGTAGACTATTACTCTGTGTAGTAACTGCCGCTCCACCTGAACCAGTGTTGCCAAGTCTGCGATTGATTTTCATGTCCACGGTTTGAAGCAATCCCAATACCAATAATGTGATATTTAGCACCTAAAATGCAAATTTTACCAGGGCAACCCTGCTAAAAAAACATATATTTTAACCCCGGAAAGCAATTTTTATCAGGGAACCTCCCGGAAACGTGATTGGGCTAGTTTTGGACTAGTTTTAAGAAGCAACTGGGCAGGATTTGTTGTGAAAACCTGGCAACCCTGAGCTGAACGCACGTGCTAGAGATATACTTCTAATTACAGGAGCATCTTTACTGATGAGATGCGCATGAAAATCGCATGCGATTTTTTGCACAGCCCTAATGTAAACGTACTTACAGACTGAAAGTCAGAACAGCCAGCTTTGTAGTCTTCTCCCCGAGGATAAGGAAACAGTCCTCCATAAAATGTGCTGCACACATCTGGATTTTTGGGATAAACTCTTCTGGAACAGTGTTGTAAATACTTAACCACTGTTGTGTCCTTTTTTGGAAGAACAAAGAATGTAATTTCGCTTTCTCAATGAAACATGTCTCCAAAACATGGCAACAGCGAGAATTAAAAGTTACACCTTTCTTTGCGTGAACATTTGGGTGGCGTTATGCAAATCTTCCCACATCATGACATGTTGGTGTGTGTTTAAACGAGGTGTTTTAGGAGGGCGTGGACGAGTCTTAACTTTTATAAAGAATATCTCTTTTGGTTTTTAGACTTTAGTCATTGCAACTTTACAAATCTTCTGTATGCACAAGGGCTTGTAACACTCCAAAGAGAAAGGAAAACTTGGAATCACATCATATGATCCCTTCAATATGTATTAAATATATTTAATACACACATTTTTAATATAAAAATTATACAAAAGTGGTTTTAATTAATGATTCAATGACTCACTTGTAAATACTTCCCTTGTTTTATTACTGGATGAAATCAGCGTTTTTGAACGAATCTCTTGAATGAATGTGTAATTCAATGATAATTTTCAATAATTCAATGATAACAGTACTTTTCGCCACCTAGTGGCTAATGACGATTCTCATTATCAATCAGTCGGGTCTGCCCACAATGCACGTACAACTTCAGCCGGTCACATCAAATTACAGTACTGAATAATGCATTTCTATGGAAAAAATGCATCTACATATATTGGAAGAAACAGAATGAGCTCCTGCAGGAAAAGTATGTGATCCAAGCTGCCCAAAACATGAGAAATCTTTATTTTATGTTTCAAGCTGATGCATTAGCATAATGGCTTGCCTATCAGGTGCCTTTACAGATATGTGTGTACAAAATTTTTTTTGTTAATGGTTATATCCTTATCTGTAAATGTTACAAATTCATGCAAACCTTTCCATTTTTGCATAAAGACCCGCCCTGACCGTCTGCGTTAAGTTGAAATCTTTACTGAAAGAGCGGCAGTTGCGCACATTAAACAGACGGAAAACAGAGATTAAAATAATAATAAAGAAAATAGTGGTTTTAATCCAATTAATCAAAAAAAGTTATCGGCCAACTAATCAATTATCAAAGCAACTGTTAGTTGCAGCCCTTTGTATAGCTCAAAATTTTAATGAATTGCAAAAGCTGAAAATTTTATCAAAACCTACTGGTTAGTCTGTGAAAGAATTGACAGTAATTTGATTAATCATTATAATAATCATTTAATTAACCGATAACAAGAATTCTTAGAAGCTTATTAAATAGTTTTCCATACTTATTATTTGGAGAAAAACATTAACAAAACTGCTTTACTGCTTATTAATATTCAACGCAGTGTGAGTCAAGCAAAAAGGAGTAATATACAGAAAAAAAAACATAAAACAATAAAACGTATCATAGACCATTGCCCCTCACCCCCTTATGACTGTTAAAGTATGTAAAGTTCTTTTAAATATAATAATTATAGATTAGTTCAGGTTGTGAAATGTCATGTGATGGATTTCCCCATTTGTAAATAATTAATAATTCATGATAGTGATATAAATCTATATTGTTTAACGATATTAAAGTGCAGTAAAGTTACAAAAATGGTGTAAAAGTTCTTCAAAACCATATGAAATAAAAAGAGTACATTTCCAAATATATAATAAAATAATATATTTGTTTTATTTTATTTTGTTTTATATTGTAGACATTCTTGGGTATTATTACCTCTTTAATTTATAATATAAGAATTTGAAGAGGATACTTTGTGAGGAAACATTTAGAGGGTAGTTAATCTGTGGTGCATTCTGTTGCCACCTTGTGTTCTGTAAAAGTCATTGCATTCTAGTCGTCATGATGTATCAATATCAATATAAAATACCTTGTTCATATTTGCTTTGTGTTCATGCATTAAAGAGATAGTTCACCCCCCAAAATGAAAATTGTCATCAGGTTGTTCCAAACTTACTTTTCGTTGAACATAAAACAAGATTTTTTTAAATAGATATATTTTTAAGAAAGTGGGGAATCAGATTATTTATTAATTTATTTTGTTTTTGAGTTGTTCTTAATGGTTTTCATGGAGGTGGGAGTGATATTGGCATGGTCCAATTAGGTTATAGGATGGCATTCTGTTCCAAGAGTCTTTTCATAAATAAATGTATTTTGCGTTGAGTTTTAAAGTATGCTTTTGTCTTCGTGGTCCTCATAGTTGCCATTTGGGATTAATGTTTCCATCCTGGTGATTGTATGTATATATGGTCTGTGTTTCATTAATCTAAGCATCCTTATCATACCAATGACTCTCTGTTTTGGTGACTCTCAGGCTTTGTCTGAACCTAGTGAGCTTGCCTAGTCTAGGGACTGCATTTTTTGGGTATCATAGGCTGTTAAACATGAGTATGATGCCCCAAAATTCTGTCAAAGTGAACATTTCACTAGCTCTAGATCCTACTTCCCATTTGTTCTATTGTCTGTCTCTCTTTATCTTCTTCTCGTGATGATGTAATTGTTCGCACTTTCAAGTCAAGCCTGTATTGTAATACAGTGAGTTCATGCCCCTCTGTAGGTTGAGTCGCTGGAATGCATCTTCGATGGGCCGTCCACTGTAGGGAACGAGGAGAGTCCTCCGCCTCCTACTACTCCTCTCTCCAACCCGTACGCTCAAAGTCCTGTGACCGTCCAGGTAACAGTCACTCGTCTGACTTGGCAAGCATCTTTATGTGCATCTGATGTAGTACCTGCAGCTTGCCACTTCTGTGTTTGTTGTATGGCTGTCAGTTATGTTGCGGTCTGGTGTCGGTCATCTCCATGTGATCAGCGTGACTGGTCCATGCAGCTTTTCATCATTTCATGATGACTTGAATACATTTGATCAGACAGGCTTAATGCTGCACTAGAGGGTACAGTACAGCTCTTGCATTGTACCTCTCATTGTCCTTAATTTGTATGTATGCAAAATTTCATTTTGATAGTTGCATTAGCCTGCTAGAATCTACAAACATGGGTTCTAGTTAAATGATAAGCTTGTGTTTTTAAATGCAACAGTTGTTCGGCTTCGTATGTTGCAGCGATAGCTTTGCTGTTGCATTTGTTATCTGTTGGTGCATGCCGTCATGCATGGAAGCACCTTTGCTTCCACAGCTCATGGCCAATGTTTTTCGATCTTCAGGACCTTGTGCTGAAGACTTCAATTAAAGCCAGATTGCTGCATGAAATGGTCATTATATAAGATGAATAGCAAATTCCTCATTGACTCCTTTTCTGAATGACTTTTCTGGTCTTGGGATTTATGAGGTGGATGTGCTTGTTCAGGCCTGAAAATGGTTTGCATTTTTTTGCCACATACAATTAAGAATGAGGCAGTGTTAGTATGGGTTTGAGGTGAAGCTGTGTCCTTCAGTCACTTTTCTCATACAAATCATGAGCCTTGAGCTGCCTCCCATTTCCCGTCGGTGACGTCAGTCCTGATATATCTCCCCATGTGGCAAAGTTGAATGGCATGATCGCACATTCAAGAAAGCATCAAGAGACCACGACGAATGCGAAGAGGTCAAGGTGTCAGAGCGCCGTCCCCTACAACCCAGGAATTTCCAAAAGACACAGGGAAGGATGTGACCCTGCCTCATCTCCGAGACAACGTGAGGAAAACATCGTCTTCTCTTTTATCACAATGTAGCAAATCGACACTGCAGCTGTTTGTCAGAGAGGCACAGCATTGGAGTAAAGTCTACATCGCAAATCTTTGGACTAATTTCTTTCAGGCAATCAGAGAGGAGCGCAGTCAGTGCTAGCCAAGTCAAGCACCCAGTCTCACTCTCTCAGCTTCCTGCTGACTCATTTTGAGCTGGAAGAGACGAACGCAGGAACCTGCAGCTGTCTACACTGAGCCTGCATCCCACCACTGCACAGCCGTGATCGCATCAGCGTGCCAGGAACTGCATCAGCCACAGCAGTAAGAGAGAGAGAGAGAGAAGGTGAAACGAGAAGTGTTACTGGGGGCTGCACAGATTGCGAAGTGGTTTATTTCTGCTGCAGTTTGTGTACGTCAGGCAGCCTGATTTTTTTCCTCTTGCCCTGCGTTTGCTCTTTGTAGCTACCTGCACCGTATGTTTTCCTCACCGGCACGCACTATGTGCAGAAACTGGCTTTGAGATGCCTGCGTAAGAAGAGGTGGAGGGGGGCAGGTCAGAGTCGGGAAACAAGGTCTATTTCACCGAAGCGTGAACCCCACATACACACACTCCAGCCTCAGCCCACAATGCTCAACTCGGTGTGGTATGCTAAAAAGATGGGTCGCCGGATAATGGGTACCCTAAGGAGAACCAAGAGGCGACGTCTGCACTTGTTGGTAGGTCTGGAACTCTGCAACAAGAAAATGCTGCGTGTCAATCATTGCAGTGAATACACAACTTGCTCTCGGTAAAGCAAATGATAAATGCTTAAAATTAGTTTTCAACGTTTGCTTGAAGTTCTAAGTTGCTTGATTTGCTTTGTATAAAACAATTTGTTGTGCATAACTTGCAACTGCATTTATCTGATTCATAACAAGTAAAATCCCCTTTCACTCAAAAGGCTGAATAGACTATATAATCATGCCTAAGATCGAGAAGCTAGGTGCATTAACAAAACAGAGGTGCGTCATTTTTTTTATTAGTACGTCATGGAGTCTCAAAATGCACTGATTGACAGACTGTCTCATAAGGCCACAGTAAAGTAATTTGTTTTGAAATATGAGCATTGTTCTGCACTACATTATGGCAGTCACCTACGTGAGTATGTGATGTCTGGCACCTCGTTGTGTTTCAATGAGAAAATGTGAAAGCACATATCTCTTCCCGCTGCTGCCTGGCAACCTGCATGCCTCTGTCATGCAGCAGTGCTTGCAGTGTCTTGCACGCACACACACACACACACACACAGCGCGTACTGCACAAAATGTGTATGTTCCAGACATGAATGGCAGCGGTGCTTTGCCACTGATCCGATCATGGCTGTTGAGCACATTGGAATGCTTAACCTGTTAACCTGACCCCCCAATTTGGGACTCACAGCTGAAAGTGCTCTACCTAACTTAAAATTATTAGTTTCCTACTTCAGTGTGTTACAAACATAATTTTGGTGTCTTTGGAAAGAAGACCCTTTGGGCTTTACTTTTTATCAACCAGATTTGATAATGCTAAAAAATATTAAAAGTTATAGACACTGAAGTGCCTTGATTTTTTTTTTTTTACCACACTTAAATATTTTTTTATTTGATATAAAAATACATGAAATCAGTTTTTCAAATCTGAGTAAGATATCATAAAATATAAATATAAAATGTGGCTCCTGCTAATATTTTTATGAGACTGTCTACACACCCCCCCCCCCCCCTCAAATATACAAAAATATTTACCAACTGTATTGAAGTCTTCTACAAACTATTTAGTCGTTAAACATACCACTGCATAATTTTTTTTTTCAATAATAAAACACTAGACAGAAACTTAGACATCATATAAGTGATTATTTTAGCACTATAAGATTAATTTGAGTAAGAAAAATAATAATAATAAGAAAAATAAAAAAAAGATTTAACTTTGTATTCCAATTACAGAAAATCCTGAGATTGCTAGAAATGCAGCATTTACAATGAATTACGATGCAAATAAGTGCTGATGTGCTGACGGCCACTTATACAGATGGTAATAACACAAATGCGCCATATAGTAAATAATCCACTCTCTCTATTCGTATAGACGCGTTCACTTTGATAGCCGTGATCATAAAGTAATAGCGAGCTGATTTGTACACAAACAGATGGTAATCATGCAGATATATATTCACATTCAAAATAGAACACAATCTCACATATAAAAACTGTTGAAAAATGAAACAAAGAAAAAGGCGATTGCTATAAGTTCCGCCTCCATCAGCTGACAGGTGCGTCAGAGCGTATCACGAGCCGTCACAAGAGAGCGCCAGAATTCAAATATATTATCTTTCGCCTATCTTTCATTCACTTTTTTCCTGGTGGATCGTTTTTGACACTATACGCTTCAAAACCATTCCGTTTTTTTCACTACCAAGATGCGTGCAGTTTCTTAGCGTGAGTTATTCCATAATGGACACAAACCGTTCTGTCGCTGAAGAACTGAAATGTAAACAAAGGAATTATGATCCATATTACAAAGTTATTGCTTCATTGGACCAAACGTGCTCCATGAGATGTCGTTCAGTGGACCCTTACCTTCCTAACTAAACCGGGATTTACAGCTGTGGATGTGTTTATGACTCGTTATTACGACGGATCTGGTATGTACTGCGTTTCCATTATTCATGTTTTTATGAGTACTGCTTTCACAAATGTAGCAAATACAGCCCACATTACAGCTTGGGCCATATCTGTTGCTGGGTTGTTAGAAGGCACTGTTTGTTTTTTGGAGTAAATATTCCAGTCTTTATCAAGACACACATACTTTGCAATTGGCCTCTTTACATTTTAGTCATTTAAATTATGTAACTGCTACATTATGTAGATAAAAATCCTGCAGGTAACAAGTCATCATTCAGGTTGAAGACATGAGTAAATGTAATCTTAGTGGGTTTTCAAAGAGGATAGATTAAATATGTTTAATTAACAAAAGGGGTAATAAACAATCCCAGTGTTTGGCTGTCCTCAGATGATCTGTTAGCATCAGGCCTCTGTGGATTCTGCACTCAGAGTTCCTTACGAAACTCAATAAATACCCACATAATTGGGATGCGTCGTTAAGGGCTTGGTACAGGTTTCTCTGTTTAATTCTGATTTATAAGTTCTCTGTTTCATGCTATTTTATTTATTTAACATTTAATGGGAATAATTAGGTTTTCTTTATATTAGTTATGTAAACGATTCAGGGAAATATTGTATAGGTGTAGCATTCAACTAATGCTTACTTTATTTACTTATAAATAAAAAAAATTTTAATTAATTTTTTTTTTTTTTTGGTTGAGCCATTGCCTTGTTGACAGCACAACAGCTCTTCAGATGACATTAGTCAGAGTAGCTTGTTGTCCTTTCCTGATTGTGCTCCCTTCTCTTCTCCTCCATCGCTTGTTTTTTATCGACAGTCCTCTCAAGTAGAGGAGAAAAAAGCCAAAAATCTCATTTTAAAAAAGATGCTATTAGTATATTAGTAATAAAGCATTAATTTTGTGAATCAAACTACACTGCTCACATAGCATGTTTTTTTTCACTTAAAAAGGCACCACTCAAAACATTTATTTATTCATAAATCAAAAATCAGTGATCACATTCAATGTTTGTTTTTGTGTGCAATGCACAAGAAAAGCATGTAGAAATATCTATAAGTATCTTAGTTAAAAGAACTGTGAATGCCAATTTTTAAAATGTAAGACAAGTCTGCAGATTCTGTCTGGTGGAATCTGCATCCAGTTAATACCTGAAAAATGTTGTCTTCAAAATGCTCTCCTCAAAGGAGCTTTGATGGTGAAGCTACAGATAGGTAAAGTTAAAGCTAAAGTTCCGAATATAGACTGAATAAAAATATGAACGCAACACTTTTGTTTATGCTCCCATTTTTCATGAGTTGAACTCAAAGATCTAAGACTTTTTCTGTGTACGCAAAAGGCCTATTTCTCTTGAATGTTGTTCACAAATCGGTCTAAATATGGGTTAGTGAGCACTTCTCCTTGATAATCCTTCCACCTCACAGGTGTGCCATATCAAGACGCTGATTAGACAGCATGATTACTGCACAGGTGTGCCTTGGGCTGGCCACAATAAAAGGCCACTCTAAAATGGAAAACAGTTTTACTGTATTGGGGGTCTGGGGGGGGGGGGGGTGGGGGGCAGCATCTTTTGTGACCACACCATTTGCCTCACGCAGTGCAACATCTCCTTCGCATTGAGTTGATCAGGTTGTTGATTGTGGCCTGTGGAATGTTGGTCCACTCCTCTTCAATGGCTTAGCAAAGTTGCTGGATATTGGAACAGGAACTGGAACACGCTGTTGTATATGCCGATCCAGAGCATAGCTAGCGTAACACTGTGGTTGAATGTGAAAGGAAAAACAACCCTTCCTTTTGCGCTTTGGTGATGCACCACCCAATCGCCCTAATGGAGAAAGTGCCCCAGCTCAGGAGATCTCCGAGGATGATTTCATGTGATGTCAAATGTAAAAAAAAGACATTAAAATTGAGTTGAATTTTATAAGCAGATAAAATGATATTTTCACATTGCTCTTCAATATATTTCATGTCTTCAAGACACAATATTAGACATTGCTATTATTTGAGTTGTGAACCTGTTAATTATGGATTGAGTTTATGGATCGAGTTTCTCTTTTGATAAAGTAAATTTCATGGGTCACAGTTGTGGGCAAGGTTATCATTAGCAGCAGTTCTTTCATGTTTCCCAAACAGAACAGGCTTTTATCAGACACCGAATCAAGAGAAAAGGTGGTGACAGGAATAGCCAAGACCACATCTATGGATTCTGACCCTGCTTTCAAAATCTATTGAGAAACTGACCAGCAGTTTGACCCTGTCAATAGCCAGCTTAATTTGTGTTCCATTGTGTGGCCTATGGAAGATTTGAAAACTGATACCCAGTGTTAGTTGCCCATTGTTGCTGTAGAAAAAGTCAGTCGGTACCTTTGTGCAGTAGCTGTTACCATTGCACCACATCTTAACATGTTAACCTGGTCTGATGCATCTATTATTATTACTTATGAGGATTTTTCATGCTGCTCAGTGCTGCATAGTGCTGGTTTAAATGTCAATTAGCAAGGTTTTGCTGGCATCTCATTAAACATGCACACTGTGTATTCAGAGGTAATTTGGAATGTATTATTGATGTCCTGCCATATCTATTGGCAATCTTTTCAGAGGGAGGAGCTTTAGCATTGTTGTTTGAGATGCCATCTTACCCTCTAGATCAATAGTTTAGCTAAGTCTAACAAGCAACTTCTTCAGTTTAATTCACTGGTGTTTATGTGCAAAGGGCTTTAGCTGATTACGTGGAGACATGCACGACTATCACAGTGCTCAAGCCAGTGTGGTGTTGACATGCGAATGATAGTGTTTTTGTACTATCCAGTCTCTGCTGTAGGCTCTAGTGCACTAATGAATATGTCAACAGATGAAGCAGAAGAGCGTGTTTATTGTGGCTTCTGGTGCAAGACAGGGGACCGGAGCCTGCACGGGAAATCCTGCTGGCTCTCTTAGATGTGCGAGCAGTTGCCATGGTTTTAAGCTCCCAAGGGAGTGAAGACAAAATCAGCCTACTCATCCGGCACCTGTGGCACATCTACGAAACTGTTGTATGGAAGAGGTATCTTCAGAGTGCCACTGTTAAACGACGGTCACTGAATCCACATCAAATGGTAATCCGTACCAGGAGAATACTTCAAACCTTTTTTTTTTTTTTTTTTCAGTTATTGACAAAATAACAAAAACTTCTACTCTTTTGATAATATGGGAAAACCTTCTTGGAAGACTGGAGATTGAATGTCATTGTAGAATGAAGCATGTTTGGATGCAGTTTTCACTTGGACTGGCAACTATAAATTTTTTTGATGGCCTTTAAATTTACTATCTTGGACAGTCTTTGAATTGCACAGATGGCTTCAGTGGAACCAAGTAGTGCCAGCTCATAATTTGTCTTGCAACTGATCGGCATCTTTGAGTTTGTATACCCATCATCTTGAGACTAAAAGACAGCAGCTAGCTGTGTGTAGAATATTTTTCTTTCTTCTCATTACTTTAATCTCTCTGGTGCGTCTGATTTGAAGCAATGTTTGATGGTTTTTGCTGTTTCACGGAGTTAAGTCTTGGGTGGAATGGAGTATCTAGGGTCATGACTACATGGCACACTTGAGGCTATGTCCTGATGAAATCCGCCGATATGTCTGGCACAGGAAGCCACGCTCATAATTAAGGAAGTTGTTTGGAACAGTTATTAGACATTTGCTAGAAATGTTTTCCTGTTTTTGTCATGAACACGCTCCTGGAAAAGTGACTGACGTGCATCCATAGTGCATTTGCAGTGATGAACTACATCTTCGGTGGAAACACCCTGTACTCCAGGGGAAGTCGAGGCAGCAGCACCAGTTCGGCCCATGGTGGCTCATCTGGACCCAAGCTCAGACAGTGGTCCATACGTAGTTCCTCTGAGGAGACTGCAAAACAGACGCCGTCCCGTTGGCGCCGTGTTCTCTCTAACCTCACCCGGCTCAATACCTTCACTGATTGCATCGTATCAAGGACAAGTCAGGTAAGTTCTGCAGGCTCATGCAGAGGTGCCATGGGATACAGACTTCAAGTCATAATGTTAGCTTTCAACTGCAATGACTAATTCTGTCTATCAAATAAACTTGCGTGCTAGTTTACTGCCAGTCTACGGTTTTCAGACATGGTTGTTACAGCTGAGCTAGCAGTTTTAGTGTTTTGCATAATATTTTAATTGCATAAATACTTAAATGTCAAAATGTAGTTTCTATTAAAACTTCTTAGTTCCATTCCATGGATTCAAGTCAGAGCTCTGCGGTTTAACAGTAACTTAGCAGCGGAGAAAGTTAGTTGTCAGATGACAGGCTGTATGATTAGTTATTCTAATAATTGTTTTAAATCAGTGAGCTTTACCTTAAACTGTGTGATCAGTGCATATGCTAATATGCACAGATAATGCCAATACATGTGGTAGCAGCATTTCTTGCCCAAACTCTTGTTCCTTCCTAATTGTAGTCAGCTGAATATGAACTGATATAATAGCAGCAGTTCAGCTGAAGGTCTCTAAAGTCTCTAAAGCATACATGTATGTGTTAATATTATGGCATGGCCGTTAAGTAATTGATTTCCAATAACTTTTCAGTTAAACTTCTTAGGGGTGGACAGTATGACCAGAATCTTAAATGTTGTTATTCCTGTGTGTATTATTAACTGTGACAGTGATACACATCATCACCACAAAATTATTAGGGTTGTCACTGCAACAAATTGTTATAAATTGAACTGAAGATTTCGTAATCCCTCATTTGGTGATACATCACATTAACAAATATCTTACCAACATACAGCTTCAAGTATGTCAAATTTATCTGCATACATACAAGCGCACGCATATAAAACTAACTGCTTTATTATTTTTATCTTTGCCAAACTATATAATGCATTAAGGCATTGTGATCGTCAACACCAATAATTTCTCAATAAAACTACTTTGAAACTATATATATATTGTGAAAAAAAAATGCTTTACAAAAAAATTTACTTGTGAATCTTGTTATAATAGTATTAGCAGCAACCGTATTAGTAATGTTATGAGTAAAAAAATTAATTGTCATTACTGTAATTCAAAAATGTTTTATTTTTAATTAATTAAGTGATGACAGTATCATGTTTAAAGTATTTATATAAAGTAAAAATCATTGCTTGACTCAGTGAGTTTCATTACTGTATTATAAAGGTGCAATATAAAACAAATAATTTTTAGTTAAGGTTTGATCTTTAAGATACATTTTTTTTTAAATAACCCAGATATATAGGTATTATTTAGTGCTATGTCATCTGAAGTGATTCCTAACAAAATCATGATCCTAGCAAATGGGGAACTGTGTATTTCATACCTGGTATGTTCTATCTCAAATATACCAAATGTTGTTGATATTATCTGTAGATAGTTGTGATCATCTATTGTCCAAGAACATTTTGTTGGTTGTGTAGCCAGTAGATGGCACTAGAACTGCATTGTTTCTTGAGGTGAAATAGCGTGCTGTACGTTTGATCCAAATCCTGACTACATCTTTGCAGTTTTGGATTAAAACCTCTCTGCACCTGAAATAACCGGAAGTTGGTTAAAACACGGTCTGCAGAGAGCCATAGAACTATTATTAATGTTACCATCTTACTATTATTATATTATAGACTGATTCTCTCTTCTTCGTTCTGAAATCTAATGCGTTGTGCTTGGCACTGTAATATTACATGATTAAAATGCACTTTAACCTGCTCATTGTACTCAAGTTCATCCCAGCTGACATACGTACTACTCTAAATGCTGAAGCAGTGGTTGTTAACAGCTTGGTGCACTCACACTCATTAATTCAAATCCACTTATAAAATCAGCCTCCAATCACCATGAGTTGTCATGTCAACGCAGCTATTCTAGGCCATTTATCCATTCATAATATTCCCAAAGGAAAGATCCTTTGCATCTATACACTATGACAAGCCATCTGTCACAAAAGTGGTCATATGCAATATGCATTAGTTTGTGTGGTGCTTTATATGAATTATTTTCTTACTGAGCAAAAATGAATTTCAAACATCGAAATCTATTCAGCTTGATTAATTTATATATAATATTTAAGTCAACTTGACTATGATCTCACACAGCAACACAAAAAAGATCCCCCTCTAATGTCATGCTGACTCAAGGAACACAGGGAGGTCAGATATTATGAATTGTGTAGGTGAGGAGCTGTTTACTATATGGATCCCCCTCACACTAGGTTACAGTTGCTCTGTGTGTTGGCGCTGTTTCAGCAGGATGGTTTTGTATGTGAATCGGAGCTCAGCATTGATTATTCATGCCAGGAAAAAGCCACTCCGTGCCTGATGTCATTTGCCCATTGGTGCTTTCTAATTGATGACAAAGAGATGAAAGGATGGGTGAATGAGAGAGATACAGAGAGCGCGAGAGGATCATCATGCACACAAACGCGTGAGAGCCCGGACTGAGTTTGTTGCGAAGGCACTGCACCAAAATACCGCCGCTTTTTCACCATTGAGCTGGTTGTCCTAAAATTCAACGCCATTTCCTCACATTTAGCTCACCTGCCGACCATGACGACCTTCGACTCCGACCATGAGTATGGATTTCGGAGAGCAGACAGCTGTGAGAGGAGGAACGCCTCTCATGCACGGGTCAACCTCAGGCAAAACCCACCGTCCACCTCCATCCTTAAGCAAACGCATCTTCAGCAGATGGTGACCCAGGAGGGCTCCATCCAACCTATACGCTACAACTCTTGCACCCTGCCATTAAACATAGGAAAGACCAGGACTAAGTTTCTCAATCTGCGTGACAGTGTGAAGAAGAGCCCCACTAAGAGCACAGCCAAAGTGAGCGGGCCGGGGGAGAGGTTTTCTCTTTGGCCCTCTGTGTCATTTGATAAGGTAAGTTAGAGTAGAGAAAGGAGCAGCTCTGCATTTAGACATTCTTTGATCATTTGCTCAGGATGCTTTTCTGCATCTTGATCGGGTTCCTCCTTTAGACTCATGATTGGTGTGCTCGGTTACATTTTTGTTGATCTTTATGACTCAGACATATCTCTTTCACTGGTTCTGTGGAAATTGTGGTCCTCCAATGGATATTTTTACTCATTAGTTGCATTGACAATAATGGAGTGGTGTTTGTCATCACCTTAGTGTCTCAGAGTGCCTCTGTTTTTTCACTCCATTTCATTGTGGTTTTCCAGTCCTGCATTCCTTGAATTGTCTTAGCATATTGTATTCTTGTGTATTATATATGAATCTTTTTTTCCTTTTTGAATGTCAGTTATTGTCTGGTCGATGCCAAGCTTTTTATCCGCTAATGTGTTTTGTTCCATGGTAAAATCATTTAGAGCAATTAATCCCACAATTAAAGGTCTGTAGAGGAACGTTTAAGTGGGACTCCAGTCAATGCTATTGACAAGCTCTAATTTTAGTTTCTGTGCAGATCGTATGTTTGGGGTTTTGGTACCACAACATTTAAATTCCCATCAGTATTGTTTAAAATCAAGTAAATCAAATGTGCGCGTTTTATACAATACAGTTAAAACATTTGGGGTCAATACAATTTCTGAAAGTCTCAGGCTGGAATAAAAACAGTAGTTTCGTTTTTTTGGGAAATATTACAATTTAAAATAATTTTCTATTTTTATATATTTTAAGGTGAGACACTGCAGGCAAAAACAGTTTTTTTCAAGCACCTGTCAATTTTGAGATTTTGGGCTTTTTGGTTTTTCATAAAGTGCTTTTTCAATCTAGTGGAAGGAAAACATCCAAAAGACACTGTTAAGTGTTTCTTTTATAGCACTTTATCTGTTTGTGTCAATAGATTTCAATTACAATACATATTTTTAAAGGCCGTTTCCTCAAAATGAGTTTTTTCTTCAACACTGAGCCATAAATCTCCACTTCAGAAGCACTTACACACACCAAACTTGACATTTTTATTCCTGTCTATATTCTGAAGGTTTTTACAGAGGGATTTGTTCATATATATTTTCCTTGATTATATACAACATTTTATTCCCCCCAAAATTGTGAAAATATATTGTTTTCTGGCTGTTCAAAGTATTGTGACAAAAAAAGATACCCAGAATTCCCTCTGTAAAAACATTTAACTCTAATATGTCAAAAAAACTAAAAAAAATTTTTGAAACTGACTTCATCTAGTGTTCAATTTTTTGTACTAGACATTTATGCAAATTAGCACATATTTCATTAAATAATGCCTCATTTGCATATTTAAACATAACATTTTTGAAAACTTGTAATACAAAAATTGTTTGCAATAATCAATGTAATCAATCAACTTTTTTAAAATATTAATACTCCTATCCAAGCACTAAAGTAGTTACTCCTGAACACTCACAATACTTAGATGTTGTTGTTCTGCATAAAAAATGACATCAGTGCATTCAGATCTGTCCAAAGGGATTCATTGAGCCAGTCCAAGCTGTTTTCCATGGTAAAATGTCAGTTTATTTAACTAAGAATTAAAACGGATGCATATAAATCCTGTATGGCCACACTTCAAGCTTTCTTTATAGATGGAGAGTAAATTGTGAAATGTCTGCATATTATACATCATTGGCTGAGTATTGCCTGTGGTGTGCGAATGTTGCATCAGAGAAAGGCAAACTCCTCCAAGCCATTACCCAGGCTGGATGTCAGATTGTGACATGGACTTATGCCATCATAGTGTTACAATGTGTAGTTTCTCACCCATGAATATGTAGAGACAGTTCATCCCTTTGCTTGTTGTCACCAAGCTCAGAAAACAAGTAGCACTAGTCTTAATAACTCTATACAAACTTATGCAGGTACTCAAATGCAGCCGCTTGGCAAGCAAATGCCTCTTGTAACCAACATGCGTTCCTCTGGTCTTTTGGGGTTAACAAACCTCAATATTCAATGTGGCATTAGAGTTGACATCAAATGTCCTTGCCAGTATTCCGCTTACTATAAATGTTGACAGTTTCAACTTTGAACTAACTCTTTAGAACTACTTCTCCCAAGAATAGTTGACCTAAAAAGAAATCAATGCTAATTCCTGCTATGGAACCTATTGTTGTAACTTTGAGAATGCAAAGCATGTTTGCGTTGTGTCATGACTTGGGTTCTGCTTATATTGCTAGAAGAGTAGGTTTCAGATCAACTTCATCTACATCCATGTAGACTATAAGGTTCCATAGCAAAGTATCCTGTGGCTCAACAAGGGATAATTTACACAAAAATGAAAATTCTTGTGTTATCAATTACTCTAACATGTAATAATTCTCTATTTTTTAAAACAAAATTAATTTTGCTTTAATTCACATTATAATCATAAATCAATGCACATACAGAGAACACATAAAATATGGTCCGTGGCAGCTCAGCTACACTTGCATTACCCATTAGAAACCTCATTAGTTCCTGTGTGTCAAGCCAGCTTGTTTGAGCTTCCTCTTGCCATATTTTCTGTGCTTTATGTATACGTGTTGATCTAGGTTTATAATCTGTTCATATAAAGTAATTGTCTCTTCAGTAGACTTAAACTGGGATTAAATCGCTCAGTTCTTGTGGGTTACTTTTACAATGTCTTTATGAGTGAAAAACTATCCTTTTTAATATATTTTTTTCATAAGAGATGTTTGTTACAATATTTTACTTGATGCAATCTTTTTCTTGACAATTTTATAACAAGCTGAAAAAATTTAATCTGCAACTATAAAAACTCAAGGAATTGAGTAACTTTGTATGTCAGGAGTGTTTATGTAAGAAAGCAGTTTCTAGAGACTCATGTAGCTTTCACAAAGACGGCCACAATGACAGTAACATGAATGATATACTGTGGAAGTTGTATTGCACAGTCCAGCCACAGATGTATACGGCCACTGTTTGTTTTCATAATTGTACCATGTGTGGCTATGTGGATTATGGTCTCATTATCATTCACATGCTCATTTCCATTCTCTCCTTCCATTCTCCAATAATCACAAATGAAGCGTCTTGCAGCTCCCCTCTGTGTGACCTCCGCCCCCCCTCAGATTTTCTTCAGTCTTGCTTACACACTCATACAGACACCCACTTGCACCCATCCCCATGGGTGATTTCAATGCAGTGTTGTGCAATGTTATGTTGTTGTGTATGTATATGTGACTTGACCTCTCCCCTTCCATGCTATTGTTCAGCAGACAGATGTTGTACCACCCTCCACTCTCATAATCCCTGTGATCCCAATCTCCACTGTCCCTGCGGAGCCCGCTGTCATCTCTTCATCAACGTCACAGGTCTTTTTTTTTCTTTCTCTATTTTCCCTCTACACCCCCTCCCTCCCTTATTTTTGTGCTCTCTTCCTGTTGGTCATTTTTTCTTGATCCCTGCCATTCCACTGCTCGTTGATGGGCCTGAAGGATTATCAGCCCCAGAGTCGGGTAAAGTACCACGGCTCCCCTTGACTAATAGCATCTGCGTGTCAACCAGCCGGAGGAAGTGGAAAGCCCCACAAAAAGACAGACCGAGAGATTGAGCTGAGAAGAGAGTGGATTTAATTTTAGGTTACTTTTGGCTTGTAATAGCATTCATGCTTCAGCATTGCATGTTCTATAGTATAAAATGCCATGTACGTACGTATCCTGGCAGTGCTGTGTTAATCTGGTGTGAGTGCCAGTGGTGGTATATGTAACGTCATGTGGAGAGTAAGTGAACATACCTTTGCTATATAGAATGATGCTTAACATTGCTTTTTCACCTTATCTGCGAAACGCAATGAATGGAAATGGATGGAATGGGAAATGTGCTGAAATCCATGCCTTAACTAGACTGTTTTCTCTTGCAGGCAAATCCTCCCCCTGTTGTCGTAAATACAGAGAGCTTGGATTCAGCTCCATATGTAAGTGTCCTTTTCACTTGTTTATCTTTTTTTAAATTTGATATTTTGGAATTCTGAATTCCCTCAGAGCAGCATGCCACATAGTTCTATCAGTTTCATTTTTATAGCAGTTATTGTCAAGATACTTAAGGTAATTTAGGTGAAACTTTAGGCAAAAAAATTGCTATAGGATGAGATTTGCTATGTGGGAGTTTGAATTCAACATGAAGTAGCATTTACTTTTTACTTACGTAATGTCATGTATTTTAAAGTGAAACTGCATATTTAGCAAGAAAAACATATATAGATGGCACTTTATATCTTTGGAACATAATTGAGAAATTGGAGGATGGTGGAAAGAATGTGATGCCTAAAAACAAGTGTGTAAGACTTGAACCTGCTCAGACTGCTCTGTGTATGACGTCAAAGTACCGCAAGAGCTAATAACCTTTTTGTAGTGGTATCTTAGTAGTTCCCTATTTTCTAGTAATATTGTGAAATATTATTAGTAAAGATTTACCGATCGACTGGCCTGGAACAAGAATTAGCTGGTCTGCCGATTCCCAAGCCGGTCCATTTTGACGTCACACTTACGCTCATATCCACTTGTAAACATGTAGTTTTGGGAGACAATGATTCTGATTTTAATTGCATTCAGTGTAAATGGCGACTGATAATTTATTTATGACGTGCCAGATGAGACTAAAACAAAGCAGAACAACTGCACACACAAAGTAACTTTAAAGAAATATAAAGATTCATACAAAAGTTATAGATGCATGCAAAAAAAAAAGAGAATATATTTATAAAACATGATTTAGGTAAGCAACACGACCAAGATTTTTCCTCTAATATCAATATCAACACAATTGCAATGTGACACTGATTTTACAGTAGTTCAATAAACAAGTAAAGTTAAGTGACTTTTAGACAAAAGGTTTTAGACAAAAGATTGACAGTTTTTGCTCAATTTCGCTGACAAAAATCATTCTAATCAAAGCCACAGCAGTGTGTGTCCGAGCAACACAGTATTGTTTTTCTACTGAATGAATCCAAGTTTTTGAATGAATCTATTGAATCAGTGATTCAGCAGGCCATTCATTTCCATCGTTTCTGAACAAATCAACTGTCTGAACGAATCGGTTGAATGAATGACAAAATTACTAATTAAAACAGTTATTTGCCACCTACTGGTACTTTGGTCATATTTAAAAGTATTATTGCATTTGTATGTTAAAAAAATATGTAAAACACAAAATCTTAACAAATTATTTATGCATTTGACATTTTGTGGTGTAAATGCATTTGTCACCTCAGCTTCATCAAACAGTCTGTGGAAATAAATCTAATGACACTTAAGGTGCAGCTTCTGCATGCAGTGGAAAGGTGAAAAGTTTGTTGATACTTATTTCATTTGAATGGTAACAACAGTTTTCACTAAATAGCTGAAAATAGAGAAAATTTTAATAAACGGCTATAAATGTTTTGGGGAATGTTATATGTAGACAAATGTTGTTTTGTTTTTTTTTGGAATTGTAAAACACCCAGATACAACTTTGTAAAGAAAAATCCAAACTTCAGGGGTTTCTGTTTGAGTATACAGTAAAAACAAAAAAAAACACCCAATGGTTGCTAGTGTTTTAAAATTCTGGGAATTCATTCATTCGTAGAGAAAACAAAGTGAAAACTGGGATTTTAAATTAGTTAGAGTGAAACTTCAAATTCTCCTGTTTATGTTGATATATGACGCTTGATACTGAATTCTAGAATAGGTCTTAAAAAACTAAGAAAAGTGCAGGTGTGTCAGGTACCCCAAAATGTTTTAGGTCTTTAAGGGTTAATAAGGTTTGAGGGGGGAAAATTACCATTTAAAAAAGCATAGTTGGAAATGACATGTTTTGTTACATACAGTAACTAATTTTAAGTTAATTGTTATTCCTACTTCTTTCTAGTCACAGAGCACTTTATTTTGAGAGCTGTTTAAGTCCAGATTGGGGGAATTGTGGGTAATATTTATTTTATTATGTAAAAAAAATTTGCATTGAAATTGTGCATAGATTATTATTTTTTTGTATATGCTGTCAATTATAGTTCTTAGAGAGAAAATCGATATCAGCAGGTCCCACTTAGAATTGGAAATCTGAACTGGCCAAGAAAGTTGGAAACTTTCTATTGTTTTACAGTAGTACCTTATTTACTAGTTGGTCTTTAAGAGTACATATTACTACTCAAGGTTACTTATTTGCACCTTTTTAGAGTAAATAAGATTCAGAGTTGTCCCATTAAGGACACTGCCCTAGTGACAAACTGTTGTGCTCCTTAAAGTAATTTTTTTTCCCATTTGTTTTATTGGATTATTAGTAGGGATGCACCGACCATGATTTTTCATGGCCGATTCCGATACTGATTTTTTACAAGCAAACTGGCCGATACCGATTTCCGATTTTTTAAAAATCTTTTAAGCAACAAACAAGAAAGAAGGAAAGTGTGCATAAACAAGATATTTGGTATTTAATAGGCCAAACTTGCTTTTGGCTATTGAAAACAATAACCGTAACCATCTGAAATTAACAGCAGTATCTGCACAGTAAGTAGCCTACATTCAATACAAACACAGATGGTACAGACATCAGCATTTAGCTTTGGTTTTTTAATTGGGTTGAAACTACATACAACTGGCCTTAAATAAAAGATTAACTGTAACCATGTGAAATTAAAGGCAACGACTGCATAGTTCTACAATCCAAACAACACAATCAACACACATTCAATAAGCTGTTTCTTGATCAGCATTCAGTATTTTAGTTTTTAAATTTGGTTTTAAATAAAAAAAAAGGTCTTTACCAGTGAGACTAAATAAAAGTATGCTATATAAATACATTTTCCAAAATGTTAAAATCAAATAATGAAACACTTTTTTTCAGTGTGCTACAGCAGGTGGTTTTTAAATAAAATTAAGTCTATGTAATTTTAAGGTAAAATAAAAATAATCATCCTAATGCAGAACTGACGTTTATTTCAGTTTTTTCAAACATGTATGCAAGTTCTAATAAAAAAAAAAAAAACATTTAAGTTTTGTCACAGTTTAGTCCGTTTCGTTTCTCAGCCAACATGTAAGAAGTTGAGCTGAACATCTCTTCACGGTCTACTCGTGTTCAGGTTGCGGACTGGTACAGCATACGCTCGCGCAGCTTCAGTGCGCGCAGGAAAGGGACTCTTATTTTGTGTGTCAGTACACCAACGGCTGTTCGCTTCCTGTTATCTGTGCCTCAGACATGAAACTCTGCATTTCCAATGCTGATCGGCTGTCTGTGTCCTGCGCACAGATTTCGAAATACTCTTCCACACAAATGTGTTCTGTGCACGCGAGCGCACTTCTGGAAAAATCGGCCGGAAAAAGACCAAAAACCGGCCGATTGCCGATCGCGTATTTTAAGCAAAAACCGGCCAGTTCCGATTTATGGCCAGTCAACCGGTGCATCCCTAATTATTAGATCCAGTAGCTTATGGGGCATAGGTGACTTGAGCAAAAAGTCGCTTCAGAGTCGGAGCAGATTACTTAATTTTGTTGAAAGACTATGAAGTCAAAAATGGGATAATGTTCACTGGTATCTTAGGTGCTTTAAGCATGGAAATTATTGTAAATGTTTATTAAGGAAGTCAATATTTAAAACACGTTGACAAAATTCAGTCATGTTTTTCACTGCACTGCTTGTAACAGGGTACCTCTGGACCTCATGTTAGCGTAGAGTCTGGAATATAATTTGTGAGGCCCATTAGTCAAGGGTGGTGTTCATTCAGCACTGTAATGAAATTACATATCTTGGGTTTGTTTTCTGCTTCATTTCCCTTGAGTCTGCCTGTGGAGTAGCGAGGTCAGTAGTCTTGATTGTGTCACTCGGGAGCACTACGTCCGTTTTTCTTATCAAGCACCACACATTCAACCTTCACTTTAGCCTTTATGCTGTATCAGCAGTGGCACAGGTTCTGGGTAGCATACAGATTCTCACAGGACTTACCATTGTTTTGTCTTATGTGATGGGCTAGGTGCACAAGATGGCGCCGGTGAACTTCAGCGGCACGAGTGTGTGCGGACTTCCGGTCTTGCGATGCTCGCATTTAACTTGCATATGAAACTTGGCTGGTATATGGCTTGGATGTATATAATTAATGATTTTACCACATAGTGGTATATCAAAGACATGGGGAAACATCCTCGCTACATTTTTGCATACCTCTGTGTGGAAATTCATCAAGATACAACGCGAAGATTGCTTTATTCTTCTGTTGATTATGCGGATTAGGTTAATCAGTCCACAGCTATTTCTTCTTTCAAACACAAACCACTCAAATATGCAATAGCCTACTTTACATTTTCAAAGAGCTGATTTTGTTCAACCTGTTATGTAAGATCAAGGTTTCTGACTGTCAAACGAGACGTACAGAGATTTCTGATAAAGCATGTTTTATTAACTTTTAGGGCTGGGATAAACGATTATTTTTTAAACGATTAATCTAGCGATTTTTTTCGATGCATCGATTAATCTAACGATTCATTTTTTCAGACCGATTCGATTTCGATTATCTCCCCATTAATTGACTACTAACAATTTATACATGTTGATTTACATATCTGAATGAAAAAAACATGAATTCCTTAACATTTCAATATATGTTCATTGCTCTTAAAATTACAAAATAAAAGACTGACTAAGAATGCATTACTTTGTACTTGTATAGAGATAGCATTCAATAAAACCTTGCAGCCTTGAAAACACATAGCTTACTGAAACAAGCTTACTGAACACATAGGGCCTAGCTTACTGAAAAAAGTTCTTCTTTCAGATGAAAATAACAACAACTTGATGTCTAGCATTCAATAAAAAAGGTCACCCAAAATACTTGTTTAGAGCAATTGAAAGAATACAGTAACCAATGTAAACTTGAGGGCTTTAAGCTAATACAGAGAGTGCGTTTACAAAAAAAGAAATAAATAAAAATTAACAGTGAGAGCCAGCAACCTGTTAAGGAGAAAAAAAAAAATCTCAGAATGCTCCACGTGAAACTTTGGCGTTCCGCCCTTTTTCTGTCGTGTCTAATGATTTTGGTTAATATGCACGATGGAGAGAGAGAGAGAGCAAGACAGCGCTCGTGTAGTTTGAAGTCCGTTAGTGCGCGAGCGCGCGTGAACCTTTGGTGTTTCACCCTATTTCTATATTGTTTAATGATTTTGATTAATATGCACAAGGGAGAGAGAGAGCAAGAAGCGCTCTTGTTGTTTGAAGACTGTAAGTGTGCGCGCGCAGCCGGGGCTATCTCTCGTATGCTCCCTATCAAGCGCAGCAGTCATTCTATTCTACATCACTCACCGATCAAATAAGGCTTTGACAGCCGCCAAAAAAAGATCAATGCAGAAAACCCCCTGGATTGGTTATATAACGTTGGACAGAATGTTGATCCAGCCATCGCGTATATTCAGCGCAAATAAGGTAAACGTTTTTTAGAGAAATAAAAACAGGTTGACGAATCAATGCGCATATTTATACGATCATCATCGATGACCTCGACACGTTGTCCCAGCCCTATTAACTTTATTTGATAACATTATAACGGTAACTGTGCAATTAGACGTAATGTAATTATGGTAGATTTGTATTCATAAAAAAATAGCTGTTTGCATTCATATGTGTTTTTATCAATGTTTATTTGTTTTGTGAAAGATCTGCAGCATAAATCATTATCTGTCTATGAGCAGTGCATTTATATTGCTATTATTGTTTTGCATAAATTAACAGATAAAACAGATATTAAAATTAGTCATGTATTGGTTAACTGTTTAAAGTAATAAAATATGTTGTAAAAATAATGATGAAACAAACTGATGTATGTGAACAATTGAGAAATAGATACTTATGAAGATAAATTGCAGCCCATGTCTCACGCGGTAAATATTTAATAAAAAAAAAAAATCAATGTTATACAAATATTATCAAGAAATAAGTAATTTGTACATTTATATGGTTGGCAAGATAAAAATACATCATGTAGCTGTGTATACACAACCATGAATTCAACTTTTATTTGTGAACATTAGGGACTACTAGGGAACGTGTATTTAATTCATTCACAAATACAGTCAGTTGTGTACTTAAGTCAAAGTACTGAAGTACTTGTTTTTAAAAGTACTTGAGTACAAGAGTACATTTTCTAAATATTGCATTACTACTGCCACAGTGCTTACATTTATGTACAGAAACGTCCTACATGGAGTTATGAAAAATATGAAACACCTTGGAAAATGTAAAAGGAATTGAAAGTTAAATCCAGTCATTTTCATCTTTTTACCATGTTGCTTTATTTAACATTTCTCACTTGCCCACAAGGCAATAGCACAATGGCAACGCTCTGACAAACCTATGCTAGAGTCTAATGTTTTTTTTGTACCCACATTTGAACCTGACTGTGTTAAACACACCACATACTCAAGAACATCAAAGCAAATGCTCAGCTTACATTAATGTGTAATATTAGAAAAGAAAATTCAGCTAATAATTGTGTGTACATGAGTTTCTCTGTTTTTTCATCAATCAAATCAATAAACCTAAACCAGCAAAGAATGCAATATAGCAATTTTCTGACACACCTCTGAACCTGACCGTGTTATACACACAGCATGGAAGAGAAAATAGTAATAGCAGCTAATCAGCTGTGTTTAGGTCAGTGTACAAAGAAGGAAAAAATTTATTCAGCTCATTTGAGTATTAAGCCCTTTCCTCTCACATTGACATACAGGCAAAGGCAGAAGAAAATACTTTCAGCTGAATAACACCACTGTGCGTGAGTGCGTGTATGTGTACTTTAATTCAATTCAATCAGATGTCATGAAGTGTTTGGCGAAAAGCTGAATTTGACTGCTGATAGGCTGTCCCAATCAGTGGCGCCTGCACAATCCAATCACGTTTGAGAGGGAAACAACAAATTGAGGATTTCCAAGATTTTTTTTTTCTTTTTTTTCTGTCCACACAGAGACGCGTTTCTGTGAATATGCACACATTTTTAATTGGATGGTTGTTTCTTCCACGCGGATCTGGCATTTTCATTTGCACGGCGAATCCGTATATTTTTTTAAACTAAGACGTCATCAACCCATGTCTCGCCCCTAATCAGACACGGCTACGTCACGTAACAGCAACAAAAACATGAACAAACACTGAACGATTGTCTTTTTATTAACTAACATTAACACAGATTAACAAATGTATTGTTCCATGTTCGTTTGTTTACCATGCACAAGGTTTATGAGCAAAGTCCATGTCTTCTCCATTTTAAGTGTATCTCTGTGGCAGATTTACAGCGCCACTTGCTGGTCTGGCATGTATACTACATCGTTTTGTGCGCACGTGGATATTTCTTTTTTTTTCTCTTTTTTTTCTAAAAAAAGATCAGGTTGGGGTAAGCGGCGTCTCCGTGTGGACGGGGCCGAAGAAGTAACGGGTACTTATGGTTATGGATAGAAATGTAGCAGAGTAAAGAGTACAATATTTGCCTCCTGAATGTACTTGAGTAAAGTCATGAGTACTCCCCAAAAATGATACTCGAGTAAAGTCCAGATCCCTCAAAATTGTACTTAAAGCTGCGGTAGGGAACTTTTGACGCTCTAGCGGTTAATAAACAGAACTGCTTTTGTCCTGCGGAAGAACATCGTAGCCGGAACTACTTCTCTCTGTTTATGTCTATGAAGAATCACAAAGGTACTGGGTTACTCCGCCGCGGTATCCCCGAAGCAATCTAAAATAGTCCGAATATAAACACTTATTATAGGTGCACCCTAGTGATTCAGGACAAGCCAAAAACACGGTTTGGAAAATGGATTCATGGTGTACTCGCTTATTATATACATTTTACAGATACATTTTTTGAACACAAACAAGGTTACGGACCGCAGCTCTTTTTTTTTTTACCGGGAGCGATGGAGTTTCTGCCAATGGCAATAAGACCACTGGGAGGAGCCAGAGGAGCTTGATTTTTTTCACAGATTATCTGTCTCATATTCTACTGTCAGGACATAATGACAGGTAAAATAAATATGTAAAAAATATTTTTTTACAAAAGTTCCCTACAGCACCTTTAAGTACTGTACTCAAGTAAATGTACTCCGTTACTGTCCGGCTCTGGTTAAGAGGAAACTACATTATGTGGGCATTGTTGCTGTGGCTCAGTTAAGATGAGAATTAAATAAGGCTAATGACTCTGTCGTGCACTTAATTTGCTTGTAAAATACTTGTGAATATTACAAAAACCTACAGTAGCCCAGAAAATACTTGCGAATAAAAAAAAAAAATGTACAGTAGCCCAGCCTAATAATAATTTGTCTATATTGAAAGTATTGCTCTTAACCCTCTCAAGGCAGGCGTTGCAGATTTGCAACAGTAAAGTAACTAAAAACCTTATTACTCCAGATACATATTTTATGAATCTGGAGTACTAAAAACTTTACTATAGGTTACTAAATTTACTAAGTTACTAAAACTTAATTTGAGCCTGAGAGGGTTAACAGACCTGTGTGTTTTGTATCACTAGTGCAGTGTTCGTTCTTGGCGCATGTAAGCCCTGCTCGCGTAATCTCACTGTAATCAGCAAAACTGGGCTATAATAATATGTGAGCAGCATGTATGTACATCACTGTGTTTTTGAGAAGAAAAAAATTTATGCGTGGTTAGTGAAAAACTAAAAATGTTTAATCACTTGAATAAGGCCATAAAACACATACAGAACATTGGTTCCCGGGACTTTTGAGAACTGGAGCTTGTAGCCTAGAATTTTTCTTTTTAAATTATGTGAAAATCATCTTGTTTACTCACTTAACAACATATTAATTTAAATTTTCGAAAGACACTTTTTGTTGGTAAAAGTCATATGCGAGTAGGCGTCAACTGTCATGAATATCATTGTATTTACACCTGAGAAGACAAATGCCAGCATAATGAGCTGCATGATGAGCCTTTCAGTCAGCTGTGTCACTTAGAGGGAGGAGTTACAAGAAAGAATGTGAGGACAAACATTTATTTAGAATAATTTTAATTATCCCACAACAAAATTTAATATCAACTTGGGAGTGCAGTTAAACAGTTTATTAGGAACAATCAAAGCTGACTTTCAAACTGAATTTTTTGCATTAATACTCCAGTCACACAATCCTTCAGAAATCCTTTTAACAATCTGATTTTCTGCAAAAAACATTTATTTTTGTTATTATTATTATTATTATTATTATTATTATTATTATTATTATTATTATTATTAATGTTGAAAAGAGCTGAGAATATTATTTTCAGTTTTTTTTAGGGGGGATAAATTGAAAGAAAAGCATTGTTTGTTACATTTCTTACATTTATATTATTTACATGAAGCTTTTGAATGGTATAGTATTGTATATTGTTATTGAAACTTCATAATGTTTCACTTGATTATACATTAAGTCAGGTTATTTTACTTTGGAAAAAGTCTTTGGAAAAAGTCTAACTAGTAAAATGTTTACACGTTATGTGAACTAGTACAAGTATATAAATAAATAAAAAGAGACTTACTCATGTTTATGATCTCTGCTGAATAAAGTGCTTCATTCTTTTTTTTCTGAGGAAATTCAAATCCTCAACCACATCACATCCTCTTGGGGTGAATTATGTCCTATTCCTCTCATCGTGAAGCAAACAGTAAAATAAAAAAACTTGGAAGAACAGTCTCGCTGCGTTGTCTTCAGTTGTGTGGGCGTATTCAAGCCTTTCGCTTCAGTGAAACATTAGAATCTGAATAGGGCGCGCGGGGGTGTGGTCGCATTAGAAGATAATGAAGGGATACATGCAAAACAGACATCACGTTGTTTTCATATAGATTACTTGAACACAGAATGTTTGTTTTCGGCAGCTCTTGTTTAGTTTAAAAGTAGACATGTCAGGCTTTCTATAGATATTTCTCATGTCTCTTCGTTGAGTATTCAGTAAGTTACAGTTCATTTTAATGACGCGTGTCTTAATGAAGGTCAGCGCAGACAGCACACCTTGTTTGTTATCTTTATTTTATAAGTGCACAAAGTTTTGTTGTTATGTATGTATACAAAAAAGTAGACCCTTTACAGATTCGATTGATGTATTGCTCTTATCTGTACGATCAAAACTGAAAGTCTAATTTAAGTTCTTTTTGGGGTTGTCAGGAGGAAATGCCGCATTAATGCACGTTAATCGACTTCAGAGGGTTAAGCTTTTGCTACAATGCAGCCTGTTCACTATCATAATAAATACAGTCAGTCAAACTTATGGGGAAAAAACACACTACTCAGTTTAAATATGTAATATAAATCTGTGCTGTTAAATGTCACCATACTACCGTGATGTAATGCAAAACATTTTGTTTTATGTGGATATTGGAAGGCGAGTGAAATAGGCTATAATAAATATTAATTTGGTATTCAAATACATCGCGAATATGGAAACATTTGATTTTGTGCTGAATGAGTAACCCAACGTTGGTTTCAGTTTCGTTTTAGCCTAAATTAATTTTGTTTTGGCTTGTCGTTAATGTTGCTATTTTTTATTCTGGTTCTTTTTTAAATAGGCTACTGTTTTTTGAAAGGATTTGTTGTGGAGTGAGGGGAACTAAAATAGCATAGCTATGTTTACAGTGTTTATTATAATGTTTGTAAACATTTTACATCATTAGGCCTGTTTCTGAATTAAATAATAATATGCAACTTATTTATAAGCTACGAGACGTATGTTTTTTTCTTTCTAAAAAAACTAAAAATGTATATGCATAGCCTAGCCTATTTTAACAATGCAGCAAACCTTTTTAAATATTTTAATAAATTAATTTTTTAACCGTTTAACTGATTGTATTAATCGGTCGAAGATTTAAACGGTCGGTTAATGGTTAACCGGTTCAAATTAGCAGCCCTATGCTTGATGCTTACTTTGTCTGGAGTCTGGACGTTTGCACACGAAGCGTTGGTATTGATCCCTCTTTCAGAAGCAATCTTTGCACAACTCCAGCGCTGAGTCCGATGTAAAGTGTTAGCACAAAGTATACTGTAGGAATTTTCAATTTTTTCTGGGACATTTCCTTCAAAAATAAAAGTTAACCACCATGTCCTCAGTGGTCTGTGGAGACTCCTATGTTCGTTGGTGCATCCCAACACACAACAATTTTTTAATGGCTCTTTGGCGCCGACATTGTACCTCCAGCAGCTACAGCAAGAGAAAAGTAATGGCAGACCACAGCTTCTCACTTAAGGCTGTAAATATGCTAATAGGAAAGAGAACATCACAAATGGGAGGGACTTTCACCAACTATGTCATCATAGTCTGGAACGACTCGTGTGGAGAGACTGTTTATGATTTTTTTGAAATTATAAAACAATGAGTGGATTTTTAAGATTATAGGCTGGTTATTTTCACACATTGTGGCCACACTACTGTGTTCACCATATAAAAGTGATGTTTGCATTCTATGGCACCTTTAATATTGATTGTGCTGATTCCCATGAATGCATGTCAGTTTTTGTATGTTTCAATCTCGTACAGCGTATAGACTTTCATACACACCTCAAAGGTCACACACCGGTTCTGTACTACTGGTCAACTTAATGTTTTTGTGCTTGTCTCTCAGATTGGATTTTCTGATCATTTCTTCATCAAACTAAACTGTGAAATGCCCCCCCTAATGTTTACTGAATCTATACAAACATATATTTTTGGCATTACTGAACACACTAGTGCCCTTGATATCCTTGCCAATTATAATACCTGTATTTATACTGCCGTTAATATACATGCTTCCCTTAAATGCAGACTTGTATCTTCTGCACATACATCTCCTTGGTTTACCCCTGCACTTCGCAAACTGAAAACTGCTGGTCATCCCCTTTATCCTGTTCCTACTGCTCTACTCAAAAACTTGCCCTATTTCACTTCTCATTTCTCAACTCATTTCTCCTCTTGAATTAAAAACTGCAGCTGTCACACCAATCTGTGAACTCGTACTAGATCAATGTACTCCTAGTTCTGACGTCACACAGGACGCGAGACAACAATGACACCTCCTATTGATAATACTGCCTACGGATGCAGTGTTTATGCAAGTGGGACACGTTGAAAAAACAGGTTTAGGACAATGTATCGTTGCGATAAAAACTGGTATGAGGAAGAGGTGGCAAGGACCAACATGTATGATAGCCCGCAGACGTATAATTTTGAACATGCCAGACGTGAGGGGGCAAATGAGAAATTGGCTTAGCTTGCTATTATTTAGCAATGCAGCAATGAGCACTGGAGCTAGTCTACGTCAGCAGTGCACAATAACGACACACAATTAAATATATATATATATATATATATATATAATATATATATATATATATATATATATATATATAATATATATATATATATATATATATATATATATATATATATATATATATATATATATATATATATATATATATATATATATATATATATTTCTGTCATTGGATAGCACCGAGTGAAAAATCAACGTTTTCTTTTTATCTATTGGCAGTGGTCATGACGTTAGTTCAGATAAGTACCGGTAATCTTTATAATAGTGTCATAGTAATGTTACTGGTAAACTTTGTCTTTGTCATCTAGAAATCATGCTAGCTATATGGGCGTTTCTAAGAGTTTATCTCTTCCTCCGGTGAAAATGTTGTAGCAAACGTAGCCATGTGTCTGTCGCTGTGTTTGGCAGGTGCTTGTATGGGCGATGTCGTCCCATGGAAACTGCTTTGGAAAGCTTGTGCTGTAGGGAAGTGAGTGCGTTTCTGTCACTGTTGGTCGATATCTATCTATCTATCTATCTATCTATCTATCTATCTATCTGTCTGTCTGTCTATCTATATATCTAGTCTATCTATCTATTTCCATCTATGTATTTATCTATATATCTATAATATGTGCTATCTGAATATTCTCGTCTCTCTAGTCACTCTCAATGCTCTCAAGCAGAGATGTATAAAGTACTAGAGACCCATACTTGAGTAAAAGTACAAGTGCTCTATCAAAAAAGTGACTTGAGTAGAAGTTGAAGTGCTCTTTAAGCACCACACTTAAGTAGAAGTACTAAAGTATTCAACATTTTTTGTACTTAAGTATTGCAAGTACTCTATTTAAAAATGTACTACTCAAGTACTGAAAGTAAAAGTACAAGTATTGTGTTATGTAGTTATTAAAGAAAGTAGTCAAAAGTTTCAATCACAATTCCTTTGACTGTAACTTTTTGTAAACAAAAAAGTTCGCCCAATTTGCAAAATTATGTCATTAATAACTTACCCTCATGTTGTTTCAAACATGTAAGACCTCCGTTTATTTTTGGAACACAATTTAAGATATTTTAGATTTAGTCCGAGAGCTCTCAGTCCCTCCATTGAAGCTATGTGTATGGTATACTGTCCATGTCCAGAAAGGTAAGAAAAACATCTTCAAAGTAGTCCATGTGACATCAGAGGGTCAGTTAACTATAAAAAAAAAGCAATAAAAGCAAAAACTACGACTTTATTCAGCATTGTCTTCTCTTCTGTGTCTGTTGTAAGACAGTTCAAAACAAAGCAGTTTGTGATATCCAGTTCGTGAACGAATCATTAATGTAACCAGATCTTTTTGAAACAGTTCACCAAATCGAACTGAATCGTTTTAAATGGTTCGCGTCTCCAATACGCATTAATCCACAAATGACTTAAACTGTTAACTTGTTTAATGTGGCTGACACGCCCTATGAGTTAAAACAAACCAATATCCTGGAGTAATTCATTTACTCAAACAGTACACTGACTGAACTGATGTGAAGAGAGAACTGAAGATGAACACCGAGCAGAGCCAGATAACGAACAACAGACTGACTCGTTCACGAGTCAAGAACCGTTTACAAATTCGTGTCCGATTGGAGAACTGAGGAGCTGATGAATGTGTGATTCAGCGTTGAGCAAACCGACACACAGAGCGTCTGAACCGAACTGATTCTTTTGGTGATTGATTCTGAACTGATTCTGTGCTTGTGTTATGAGCGCAGGTGAACCGAAGGCTTGCAATCATCGCCAATGACGTCATTACATCGAGCGCAAAAGAACCGGTGAACTGTTTTCTTCAACTGGTTTATTGAATCGAACTGTCAGATAGAACTACTGGTGATCCGGAAACCGATGCAACCGGTTCTTGACTCGTGAACGAGTCATTATCTGGCTCGGCTCGGTGTTCATCTCTCTCTTCACAACAGTTCAGTCAGCACGTGCAGTCTTCTTAATCGCTTGATTCGCTCAATGAGGTGCCGGCTTCATCAAACCTGCCATCTACAGTTCTGGCAGTGGTAATGTGGGTTGTTAATGGAATGATTCGTAACATTTTTATAATTGTATACGAGTAACGATGCAGCACATAAAAACAATATCGGAGTAAAAGTATTAAACTCATCGAAAATATGTACTGAAATAAAAGTAGAAGTAGGGGAAAAAAATAATACTATAGTAAAGTACAGATACCGCCTTTTAGTACTTAAGTACAGTAGTGAAGTAGTTCTACTTCGTTACTATACATCTCTGCTCTCAAGGCGGGCTTTGGTAAATTCTCTCCCCAACGTGACGTAATGCAATGCATTGGTGGGGGAAAGGAGAATCGTTGCACACCGTTGTAAGATAGTACCTACTTTTCCTTATTATATTCTGTTTTGTGATACCCAGCAACATAAAATACAATGGATAACAGTTTAAATGTTTATTACCAACAAGCAAATTGCACAAATCCGTTGAAAAATTAACCCTGCAACATGGCCTTTAAGGTTGTCAATTACCTCCTTATGGCCACCGACTCAGGATCCATTAAAAAAAATGTATTCTGTTAGATCTTTCCTCTGCTTTTGACACCATCTCTCACAGTATTCTTATCTCATGACTCTCCGTTCTTGGTATTTCTGGAACTGCCTTATCTTGGTTCACTTCTTACCTGTCTGACCATCGCCATTACATTGCTGTCCACCTCTACTGCTCCTGTCTCTCATGGTGTTCCAAAGGGTTCTGTTCTTGGGCCTTTAATCTTTATCATCTATATACTCCCTTTAGTTAACATCATCTGTCATCACAATTTCAATTTCCACTGCTATGCAGACGACACCCAGCTCTATATCAGTTCTCAACACAACTCTTCCTTCCCTACCTCCATATCAGCTTGTATTAATGATATAAATGCTTGAATGACCAGTAACTTTCTCAAACTCAACACTTATAGAACAGATCTACTACTTGTTGTTTCACCAAAAAATTTTGCTCCTTTCTGTGCTGACAATGTTAACATTGCTGGTATCTTGGTTAGACCTTCCACCACCGTTAAAATCATGGGTATAATCTTTGTCTCCTCTCTCTCTGTAATATCGCTCGTTTACACCCCTTCTTAAATATCAGTGATTCTGAGTCACTGGTTCACGCCCTCATTACTTCTCGACTCGACTACTTTAATTCTATTTTCTATCGTCTACCAAACACAACATTAACTAAGCTCCAATATATCCAGAACTCTGCTGCAGGGGTTCTTACTTTTGAAAAAAAAAAAAAAAACACTTCTCACATTATTCCTATCCTACACAGACTTCGTTGCCTACCCATTTTTTGTCCTACCTTCAAAGCACTTCATGGTCTTTTCATTACAGGATTTCAAAACCCACCTTGAAAGTGATATTTTCCTTTCTTTTTTCTCTGACTCTGCATGATCAGATTCAGATTCATTATTTTTTAATTTTCTGTCTGCTGTTATGTTTATCTGTTTTGATATTGTAAAGCAACTGAGTTTGCAGAAAGGTGCTATATAAAATAAACGTATTTTTATTTTTAATATTATTACAGTAGAAATCACGGAGTGGAGTTCAATGTCCTTGCTCATTAGCTCAGTGTTCTGGACTCCGGCAGTGTGGCACTGTCCATGGAGACCAAACAAGACGCAGCCAGCTACAGTGCTAATGAATACGTAGGCACAATCCCTCTATGCATTACATAATCAAAGCAGAGTTATTCTAGAAAATTGCTTTGACTGCAGTCACATATTACACCATCACTGAATAGACACTGCAGTTTAAAGGTCATCTTTTTCTTTTTATTGTTTGGTGTCATAAGGTTTAAATCAAAGGAGAATCTATAACAGAGCTTCTCCTAATGGGTGACTAAGGGGCCGTTCACATATCGTGCCTAAAAACGCGTGGAAAATGCTAGGCGCGCCGCTTTTTCCTTCTTTCCAAAGCGCTCTGGCAGAAGCGCTCCTGAGCGGTCTGCCTTTGCTAAGCAACCATGACGTGCTCTCTCCATGAAGACGCGGGAATTTCAGCAAACGATTAATGGATTTGCAGCATTAAAAAATCGCTCGCAGTAGCTCTGCTACTAAATTTATTTCAAAATGGCAATTCATATACAGCTATGAACATCTGTTCCTTCATCTTGGCTGAGTTTTCAACATTGTTACGGGAAAGGATGAAGCTGATTGGTTAGTTCTTGTCACATGACCTGCGGTGCGCTTGCGGCATTCTGAAAAGTTGAGATTTTTTTAACTCGATGCGGTGATATACCTGCCCGACCAGACAAGTAACCCAAAAAAATAATGGCGATAATGTATAAAGAGAATGTGTAAATGGTTACTAATGACAGATAATGTATTGACAGTATCAAGGTCGCGTCAGTTGAGGCACGTGCAATCTGACTTGCGGAGAAATCAACACTATAAGTGCAACAGCACACACCAAGAAAAAAACATGAACAATACTGCGGTAGAAAAAATATAAATATTCGATATAATATATGCAACATCACACCACCAGGAGTGATGTTTTCCCAACTTTCAGCTCAATTGCAAATGTGATATTGATTTTATACAACTTTAGTTAAACAAGTATTAACCTCTTAGCCAGCACCCCGACGCCCTCGTCCTGAAAACCCCTAAACTCGCACGTGTCAGTGTTTATGAATAGATTAAATGAAACGGGACAAATTTTATCTTGACAAAACTATGTATCATTATAAAGATCTAAGCCTCAAGCATTGACGACAGATCGCTGTTTTTCAATGGAAAGCTTATAAAGACTGTATTTGCTACATTTGTTTAAGCAGTACACATAAAAACATGAACATTAGAAATGCTGTACATACAAGATCTGTTGTAATAACGAGTCATAAACACATCCACAGCTGTAAATCCCGGTTTAGTTAGAAAGGTAAGGGTCCACTGAACGACATCTCATGGATTACGTTTGGTCCAACAAAGCAATATGTTGTAATATGGATCATAATTCCTTTGTTTAGGTTTCAGTTCTTCAGCGACATAACTGTTTGCGTCCGTTATGGAATAACTCCCGGTCGGAAAATGGCATGGTTTTGCAGCGTACAATGTCACAAAAAGAATGAGACGATCCACCGGAAAAAAGAATGAATGAAAGATAGGCGAAATATAGTATATTTGAATTTTGGCGCTCCCTCGTGACCCACTCTGACACACTTGTCACCTGATGGAGGCGGAACTTATACTGATCGCCTTTTTCTTTGTTTGTTTTATTTTTCAACAGTTTTTATATATGTGAGAGTATGTTTTATGTTGAATGTGAATGTATCTGTGTGATTACCATCTGTTTGAGTGCAAATCAGCCCAAATCAGTTCGCCATTACTGTATGATCACGGCTATCAAAGTGAACGTGTCTATATGAATATTTTCTTAAATTTGAAAAATAAAAAAATATTTAAGTGTGGTAAAAACATTTCAAGGCACTTCAGTGTCTATAACTTTTAATATTTTTATTTTTTTTTATCAAATCTGATTGATAAAAAGTAAAGCCCAAAGTGTCTTCTTTCCAAAGACACCAAAATTATGTTTGTAACACACACTAACGTAGGAAACTGTTACAATTATAAGTTTGGTAGAGCACTTTCACCTGTGAGTCCCATAATAGGGGTTGCTGGCTAATAGGTTAACTTACTTCCATTTTAGACACATTATGGATCGTTTTTGCTCCATTTTGCTAACAAAAAGTGTTCTAAGCAAAGCCACAGCCATCAGTCACGCATCTCTGACCAACACACAACAGTCATTCATTACTAAATGATTAATTTTTGAATGAGTCAGTAATTCAGTGAGCCGTTTATAAAAACAGTTACTTGCTTCATTTATTGAATGAATTGGTTGAATCAATGATTCACTCATTAAGAAAGTGACTTGCCACCACCTACTGGTGGTTTAATTTCATATTTAAAAGTATCATTGCATTTTTCCAACATTTTATATTTGTATGTCAAAATAGTAAAACATGAATCTAATAACATTATTTATGCATTTGGACAAATAGAGTTTGTTGATACTGATTTCATTTGAATAGTAACAACCATATAGTGTCTTATTGTTCTAACTTAATGTACGACGTACATTTAATCAGTTTAGGGAAATATTGTCCTTCATAAAGTTAAAAAGTGTAACAGCAATCAATTAAAGGCAAATATAAAAAAATATGCTGATAAAAGTAATACCTGATAGAGCACTGATGAGACTGCTTTAGAATAAATTACATTTGTGCCAAAAAAAAAAAAAAAAAAAATTGGTCCATATTATATGATAGCATCACGCAGTTGCTGCAGATTTGTCGGCTGCAGATCCATGATGCAAATCTCCTAGTCCACCAGATCCCAAAGCTGCTCTATTAGATTGATATCTGGTGACTGTGGAGGCCATTTGAATAAAGTGAACTGGCTGGAGGTAGCCATCAGAAGATGGTACACTGTAGTCATAAAGTTATGGATATGGTCAGCAACAATACTCAGGTAGGCTGCGCCGTTTAAACATTGTTCAGTGGGTACCAAGGGGCCTAAAGTGTGCCAAGAAAATATCCCCCACACCATTACACCACCACCACCATCCTGAACCGTTGAGACAAGGCAGGATGGATCCATGCTTTCATGTTCTTTTATGCCAAATTCTGACCTTACCATCTGAATGTTGCAGCAGAAATCGAGACTCATCAGACCAGGCAACGTTTTTCCAATCTTCTATTGTCCAATTTTGGAGTCTGTGTTAATTGTAGCCTCCGTTTCCTGTTCTTAGCTGACAGGAGTGGCCCCCAACTGGTCTTCTGCTGCTGTAGCCCATCTTCTTCAAGGGTTCGATGTGTTGTGAATTCAGAGATGGTATTCTGCATACCTTGGTTGTAACGAGTGGTTATTTGAGTTATTGTTGCCTTTTTATCATCTCTAACCAGTCTGCTCATTCTCCTGACATCAACAAGGCATTTTCGTTCACACAACTACTGCTCACTGGATATTTTCCTTTTTTTTGATCATTCTCTGTAAACCCTAGAGATAGTTGTGTGTGAAAATCCCAGTAGATCAGCAGTTTTTTTAAATACTCAGACCAGCCCGTCTGGCACCAACAACCATTCTACGTTCGAAGTCACTTTAAATCCCCTTTCTTCCCCATTCTTATGCTCATTTTGAACTTCAGCAAGTTCCTGCAATCTAGAATTCTAAATGCACTGAGTTGCTGCCATGTGGTTGGCTGATTAGCAATTTGTGTTACCAAGCAATTGAACAGTTGTACCTAATAAAGTGGCCGGTGAGTGTGTAATTGTGCATGTATATTTTTGTTTACTCGCCGGACTATATACATTCCAAAACAAATTAGCCACAGCTTTTTACAAATATACATTCATTTGTTAGATGATCTGAAAGCATAACATCATCAATTATAAATTACCAGTTTTCTAAAATATCAGTCAATTTAATATTTTATATGATAAAACTTGCAAATAGAACTGAAACCTGGCGACTATGTTTGAATGAAAATTAATGCATATTTGCCCTATTAAACAGAACTTTATGGACTAAATTATGGACTTGTGGTCGTGCTTCATACATTGTTGGTCATTCAGATTTTCTTAAAAAAAAAAAAATACTGATATGATAATACTACCACAACTAATAACATTATAAAATTAGCAAAAGTGTGAGGAGCTGCTGGATTAAGGACTAGTAACCACTTTCTGATTTCCTAAAATCGAAATGTGGCAATAATAGGTTGGTGCTAGCCAATGAGATTGCCAGCTACTCATAATTATTGCCCACTATGGAAGGAAATGACCATTGTTTGTTCTTGTTCTTAAATAAATAATTATAAATGAGCTCATTTTGACAGGAAAAAACAACAACACAGAATATTTAACATGTAGTGTGTCGTTTTTTTGTGGTATATAAGATTTTCTCTTTGCGTATGTGAAAGAAACTGAGTGCTGTGAGACAAGTGATGATGAGTCAGCTGCCTATGTACTAGAGTTAGGTTGGCCTGTTTGCATTTATGTTTTACCTGAATGGACACTGTATCTCATTGCTTTTATTTGTACCTAACATGTGAAAGCCTACTTACACTCATTCATTTTTCCTGTTGAAGATAATAAATTGTTGAGTATTGAAATATGTAAATAGTCTTTGACATTTTGTTTTGTTCACAGGTTAATGGTACTGAGGCTGACTTTGAGTATGAGGAGATTACACTGGAAAGGGTGAGTAGAATGTAGAATCTCTCTAAGATTTCCTATAGTTATTCTAGGCCGACCTTTATTTCTGCAGCTCCGAAAGCACCTCCTGCTGGCAGAGAATTAATTTGAATTTTCAATACAACCAACTTATTTACGCAGAAAACATTGCTTGTAACCAGAAATCTACTCTAGAGGGGTGCTGTTGTTACTGATTCTTTGCAATAACAACTGGAAATTAATTGTATTTGTGAAAAGTAGTATTTTATTTACAGATTGCTGGAAGAGGGATGACTTTTTGGCTTAAATGGCAACAACTGCATGTCAGCTTTCATTTGATATAATATTACAAAGATGAACAGATGCATTTCTTTAAGGGGGTCATGAAATGGAGAATCAAAATTTGATTTAGTATTGACTAATGACAATTTTCTTTGCATACAGGGCAATAATAATCTAAATGTTATTAGTATTTTCACAGATTTTGCTTGTTTTTTTTCCTCTGAACAGCTTGTGTATAACACTGACCCACTGCTAAAATATAAGCAGGCACACAGCCAAATATTTTAATAGTCCTCTGCAGCGACTCCATTTACCTGGTCAAAGGCTGTCAATTAAAATGCAACACATCAGAGTTTTCAGCGCTTGAGAAAGCATGAGAAACAATCTTCTGCCTAACTAACTCACTCTTTCGTTACAGACTTACCAGGGAGGAAAAAGAGCACCATCTTGCCTTCCACTGTCATGTCTTAATCCCTGACTCTGCCTAAGGCCCCCCCCCCCTTCTTATCAGCTTTTTTGTGACCCAGTTCTGCACTGCTCTGTAGTGCACATTTATTAACTCTGCATAAATAAACAATGCTTCTCCATAAGCTGTTGTCAGCCCAGCATAAAACCTGCTTCTTATTTGCAATAATGTAACAAGTCATTGCAATCCACAACTGAAAACTAAATTGAAGACTAAAAGTGTTTTATAGTCTGTGCATTGTTTCTTCATGCTCTTTGTCTTGCATGTTGGCTTATAGTAATTAGTATGTGTTGCCTGAAAATGCACTTTATTATAGCATTCATCTAAACGTGTTTTGATTTGCACGGTAAAAGATTAAAATAATCAAATAATTACTCTTGTATTAGTGCTATTACATATGCAGCTCAGAGCATTGTTAGTGACTGTGGGTTGACTTTAACTTTTGTTTAGAGCTATTTCTCTTTCTAAGGCTGCAACAATTTATCAGCAAAAATCAATGCAAATCGATATGAAGCTAGCTGACAGAGCAGCACAAGCTGTAGCACTCACTTTTGTAGCATTTAGTTTAAACCTACTCACAGTTATAATGATTATTTCTTAGATGTAATAGTTATTGCATTAATAAACGAAGAATGACACATTTTGCAATGCATTGAAATCCTATACTTCAATTTAAATTTTTGGCATTGTGAATTCAAATGCAAGAAAGGACATTTAGCATTTAGCATTTCAAACTCCAGTTGAATTTGAACCTGCTTTATGCTCTAATGGAAATTGAGTAAAGCATAGAGTTGTGTTTTAATTGATGTTCTTCCTGACTGTAACCCTGACTCAGCTTTTCTTTCACCCGCTGTTTAGGGTAATTCAGGCCTGGGCTTTAGTATCGCCGGTGGCACAGATAACCCTCACATTGGTGAAGACCCCAGCATTTTCATCACCAAAGTCATTCCAGGGGGTGCTGCCGCTCAGGACGGGAGATTGCGGTAATGCTCCGGTTCTCATTTGTTTCCTGCTCTCTTCCTGTTGCTGTTCATACTCTAAATCAGGGGTGGGGAACGTTGATCCTGGAGGGCCTGTGTCCCTGCAGAGTTTAGCTCCAACCCTAATCAAACACACCTGAACAAGCTAATCAAGGTCTTCAGGATACAGGTAGGTTTTTTTTTTTTCAGGGTTGGAGCTAAACTCTGCAGGGATACAGGCCCTCCAGGATCAACGTTCCCCACCCCTGCTCTAAATAGTATGATAATGTTAAGTTATCTAATGCAATGATGCTCGCAGGTGTTCCTCCTTGAATGCGGTCTCCAACTTTATGAGTCATCAGAACACTGCGTTGCTGTTCATTTGCATAAAGTTGACTTCGCACACGTCACTGGAAATCAGCAACACTTGCTGAAACTTGCTGAACACCAATTATAGGTTTCACTCGATCTATATGAGGACAGCTTTCAATAAACCTCTTTTCAACATGTCCCTTTTAACCAGTTTGAGATTTAAATCATATGAAAAAATTATATGAGATTGAGATTGTATTGTATTGACCATTGAGCATAGTAATAGATTTCCTCCTCATGCATTGTTGTTTGTGTTAGGATGGATTTGTCCTGTTTTGAATTGGTGTTACTAAGCGATAGAGCCCTCCAGTGTCTCAGTGTTGTCAGAGGCTCATTAAAGCAGCACTACTGAGGTCCTGACAGCATCACACTGACAGTTCTGCATGCACACACAAACACACAGAGAGAATATAAAGACCTCTATCATCGGCTGTTTGCATTATTTGTAAATTAAATTGTGTGAAAAAGAGAGTTCATGTTGTCATGAATGTCATAAAGACTTTGGGATGTCACGATAAAAATCTAGTAGTTGGTAAGTAAACAATACTCAGTACCATGGGAAAAATAACTATAATGGCCTTCAAATTAACTTGTACGCACTCACGCATGCGCACACACACACACCCACCTATACTCTGAATTCAAGCATTAGTTTAAATTTACTGAAATACTGAATATATTTTTTAAGCTATTAACATAAACAAGAATTTATTTTTGGCCAGTAATACTAGCCAAAAATGTTAATATGGATAATCTCCGTACGGCTACACAACAAATGAACAAGCTGTAAGCTGTCAGACAGTGTGTGTGAGATCATGCACAGTGCTCGTGCTTTCAGAGCTGTGTGCTCTCATTTAAATCTCACACAGTCATATTCATATATCATCGCCATCTTCCACATTTAGTTCTTCTGTGTGCTTGCTTTGTAGGCGTTTTTTCTTTGGTTTCAGTATATTTTTGGTTGTTGAAATTTTGGTGCATCACTAGTATTAAGCTAAGTTATATCGTCTCTAGAATTTGCTGTTGATGGACAGCGTATACTGTGCAGTTAAATGGGATTGATATATCCGCACTCTGCACTGTTGCTTGTGCATGTTTGATCTGTACTTTACTCCATGCAGGGTGAATGATGTGATTCTGCGAGTGAATGAGGTTGATGTTCGGGATGTGACTCACAGTAAGGCTGTGGAGGCATTGAAGGAAGCGGGGTCACTGGTCCGACTGTATGTTAGGAGGAGAAAGTCTGCATCAGAGAAACTCATGGAGATCAAGCTTATCAAAGGACCCAAAGGTACAGTAACACCAGCCAACTCCTCATTATTGCTGTTGATTTTACATTGGTGTAGCTTTTGACATTTGACAGTATACCTGGGATTTGAAGTCAAACCAATTCTAAATGTTATGTTAGTTTGAATGTAAATATGTATGATCTATATAACAGGAAAATACAGGAAAAAATGTGAATAGGGCTACACAATATATAGAAATTATTGAAATATTGCAAATGTGCATATACTGGTATGAATATTACAATGGTTTGCAATGAATGAGTAATTTAAGACTTTAAAAAAGTTAGGTATGGTCAAAGTTTTAAGTGGATGTGGATAATATACCATCTGACATTTAGATGTTAGTTGAGATATGTGGGCATGTGCATGATAGTGTGCGCGTGCTCTCGTGCAAGACAATCAACAAGCCGTGATATTTTCATAGCGAGCAAATATGATCAAATGAGGCAGCCAGAGGCACTCACAGCTGCCGATGATGATTTAGTGCCAAAATTAAGAGGCACCTCAAATATAGGACAGTATTTTGGTTTTAAAAGAGATGACCACATGTAGACTGAAGTTATATGTAAAACATGTAAATCTCAAGTGGCAACAATGTGTAAATGCTACAAATCTTTACAGTCAACTCAAAGCAAAGCACAGCAATTTGCAGCTATGCTTGGCAGCAAACCCTTCACCATTGGCTCTATGAATTAAGTTGTAATTGTGA